>NC_081798.1:16935198-17170198 GCF_963082965.1 Carassius carassius
GAGAGCACATTCAAAGCAAGAAATTCAAGCGGCCGATTGGAATGAGGAACTCAAAAGGAGGAGAAGCCTATTTCTGCCTCCTGTGGAGACCGTCTGAGATGCTAGATCTGATCGCTCTTAAATAAAAACAGTGCTGTTCGGGTAAGTGATGTTGTGCTTTGCTCACAGAGGATTATCTTCAAGTAACCAGGTACAAAACCAAGCAGCGTAACCAGGTAAGAAAAGGTCACCGTGCTTTTACAGAGATGCCACAGATGCAGAGTTTCACTACATGACTGGTGAAGCCGAACCGAATGTCAGTGAGGGGGAGGTGAGTATAAAAGAAGGTCTGTATTCTTAAGTGAATCTGATTTAGAGATATTTCTGATCATCACATGGCTCCAGGGAAGTATTGATTCTGATTGGCCAATCATGGAATTCTACAATCAGAGGTTATTCACATAATGGAACGTTGTTTCAGGCAACCGAGTCCCTAGTTGCTCAAATTTAAATTTAAAATCAATAGTTAGCATAATTTTTTGTGTGTGTTTATTTTGTTATTAAGTTATTGTTATACTGGCTCATTGTATACCCCTTATATGTATTATAGATCTAGTGGCAGCATGGATTTATGCCAACAATTTGCCTGGATTTAACGTTAGCGGTCACTATGGTGCAACACAATGCAGTATCTCAAGACCATACGGATAAATATGCAAGAAACTCACAGAAATACTGAGAAAACATTTGGTGATTGCAGAGGAGGTGCAGTTTCCTTCAAAGAGCAGGTTTTGTAGCTCCTCTGGTTATCATTTCCGCACAAATGCTCTATTTGCATAGGAAAAAGATACTGTTACCGGTTCGGTGGATACAGATGGCTCTTGGGAACTATAATTCAGCATCAAGCTAATATGTAGCCAGTTCGCAGCAAAGTATCTCTCATCAAGGTCAAAAGTTGAGATTCATACCGCATATTACCGTTTTGTTTTCATACACTGTCACTTTATATGGTAATCAAGTCCCCTGGTGAATGCAGAACACCCTCTTTTCCTCCTCTAATGAGAACATACTGTCACCCAGTTAGGTGACAAGAAGGTCAAGGTGATATCAGAACAGGATGGAAGGGAAATCTAAATATATATAATATTTTGTGTATTTTTTGTGCAATGTTGACTTGAAAAGTTAATATAGTTTAGAGTTAATAGGCCTGATTTTCTAATGAAATTCCAAGTAGAAGTAATCGTGAGAGGCTGTAAGTATTTATTACGCTCTGACATGAGTCAAAAGTGCCAATCTGCTTCATTTGGCAGCGGCGCGCTCTTCGCACGAGGAAATTCCCCAACAACTGTGGGCGTTGTTAACTACGCAAGTAAACATACTCGCGCATATGTGTGCATAAACAATCCGCGGCCTCTTATACAAGTTAGTTTGGAACAACAGTGGGCTTGCGGAATGAAGAGGAGGAACGCAAAGTTGAAAAAAGATAGATGGGGAGCAAGAACTCTCACTTCTAATCAAGGTAGCCGCCTTCTCAATCTCTCGCAGCAGGTCCCCGGTGACAAAACACTACGCCCTCCTTTCACGGAGTACCTGACCTCCCACCAACCGCTGTCCTCTATCAATGATTCACTTTCTTTGTTTCTTTCTTTTTCCCTTTCTCTTTCACTCCATCTCAGTCATTCTCACCGGCCCTACCCCCTGCGCCCTCCATTTCTCTCTCTCTCTCTCTCTCTCTCTCTCTCTCTCTCTCTCAGTGCGAATGGATAGGCTGTTGGCGATTCATTAATCTTGATGCAGCACCTGTACTCTGGCCGAGTGGGAGCGTCCGCCGCCAAATGTCACATTTCATCGGATTAAATTAGCTTTATCTCTGGCAAATGCCTTCCCCTGCAAGATCGCACCGATTTTTTCTTTGCACCTCCCAGGAGTAGAGGCCCGGCAGGGGAGGCATCATCATGTATTCATTCACCTCAGGAACATTGGCGACGGGTTAGCCTAATTGACGGGAGAGAGTCATTACAGGCAAAATGAGAGAATGGATAAATAAAAACTGGGAGGGAGGCATCGAAAGGAGGCTGGTGGGTGCCCCTCTTCAAAGAAAATGAGTACAAGCCAGGGAATGAGTGAATAGACTTCAATATGACCACGCTTCTGTATGCCGGAGAGCTCTCATCATTCAAACGTAGGATGCTCAACTCTCCCCCTCTTTTTCGATACAAGACTGGCAGCTGCTATGCACTAGGCAGGGTTCCCCCCTCGAAAACACAATCACATCATGCTCGTCTGACAAAAAAATAAATAAATAAAAACACAGAAATGAGCTTAAGACATCACCATGGGGTGCCACAATTATATTGTAAATGTAAATTCAGGATAAAACACTGACTGGTATTTAATACTCTGAAAAAAAAAATCAAATAATAATTTAAATGTACAGTTTACCCAAAAATTAAAATTCTTACTTTATGTTGTTCCAAAGCAGTTTGATTTCTGCAGTACACAAAAATATATTTCAAAATCTAATTTGATATTTTGTGTCATACAGAATTGGAACAACGCAAGTGGGTTGAGTAAAATGATCAGAAAATTGTCATTTTTTGATTAACTATATTTTTAACTTCTTCTACTCGAAAGCTGAATGACAAAACAGACAGAATGATGGCTGTCAGAGAGAATGTGCCACACCCTGAATATGCAGCTGGGCAGAGGAGGTATAAACAGCGATTGGATGGGGGGGCGGCAAAAGTCACACCACCCTTCTTAAAGGGTGACGCCCACAGCAACAGGCTACATAATGACGTAATGGTTGATTGCCTATGGGAACCAAAATTGCATTTTAAATCATTTATACTTTAGTAGCAGCAAATTACGATTTCTACCCTCCAAAACCACTGAAATAACTACAAAAGAGTGATTACTTGCAAACCATACCGATTTAACCAGATGTATTCTGAATTCAGGTTCACATGTATAGAACTTAGGCAGCATCTTGAAACCTGTCCTCAGGGTCACTAAGTTCCCTGAAAAACCAGCGTAGGAAACCAAACGACTGCAGCTGGAGAGTTGTGGAAGGGACAATAAAGGACTTTGAGACATTGTTCGAAGCGAATGATAATCTCTCGGCAGATCCTGATACTGACAGCAGGGCTGTCAGGGGTGTCATCTTAAGTATCTGAGCACGGAGGTGTGGAGGAATTGCCATCTCTGGACACCGGCATCTCAGTGAGACCGCCAGACCCTGTCGCTTCCATGCTTCCATTCTGCCACTCTTGGTATTTTTAACACAGAAATCACTTTTTTTTACTATGGGCTGGCTATTGTTACTGCTGGATTGTATTTTGTGTCACGTAGGGTGCGTACAACTATCCCTCAACCTTTTGGACCCCTTTGTTCATGCAGACAGGCATTCACATGAGAGGACAGGATTCAGAAGACCTGCTGCTTTTGAGACGACAACATATATCGTAGCCTCTGTTGGTGTCCATCCCTGCTGCATAGAAGGAATAGATCCAACCATAATGTGTCTGAACCAATTTAGCTACTGTCAATCGTCTCTCACAGCATGTGTGTCCGACTCCCCTCCCCTTTCCTCAACTCAAACACACACACAGACACATTATACTTTTCCATCTCGAAGCGGCAGGGAAACCCTGAATATAGAGGGAATCCTGTTTAGCTGTGAAAAATCCACTTTACGATGTCTTTTGACACAACAGTCTACGGTTCCACTTGTTGTCTTATATGAGCTTAAGCTACATTTGCTGACATTTTGTGAGGAGTAATAAGGAAACATGCCATTCTTTTGTATCGGCACCCATGCAGCAAATGGCGATAAATTTAAGTCGTCTAAGCTGCCGCAAGAAACCCCAGTGGAAACCAAACAACTTGAAAACAACAATGCTAGACCAAGGTCTCTATAGAAATCTGTGGAACAGAGGTTTTAATGTAAAAAAAAAAAAACCGGAAAACAGTAGCAGATGGTATACAATACATACTGAACAAAAAGTTAAATTCATTCGGTATATTAAGTATTTACAATAACAGATATTAGCATCCAATAAGAGATGAGGGTATTGGTGCAGTATCGGTGATCCAGTTTAGGGATGAGGTGATACTGAGGGGAACAGCTTTTTATGGGACAAATGGAAAAACGGAGGTAAAATAATGATAAAACACACAAAACCTGTATAATTTAAATCCACCTTTTCTTGTTTTTGATCTGTCTTTTCTTTGTCGCCATTAAACATAATTTTATTTCAGTTTCTGTTTTTACTTGGAAGCCTGGTCGTGCGTAACACCTTTTTTCCATGGAGTCTTGGTGCTTGTCCTGATTTAGCTTGGGATCTATTTCTGTCTAGCCCTGGGGATACACTTAAATTTGCCATAGTGAAATAAATGTTTTCTGAGAGTGTGTTTCAGAATGAAAGTTAGAAGTTTTTAAGTACATATTAATATGTATGTGTTTATTAATGTGAGTCCTGTGCCTATGCAAGGATGCATATACAGTAGCACTACGTAAAGCATATAAAGCTGAGGCACCAGTCAGTGATTCTCTCTTTCTGAAGAGTGTTTTGGAGCCTGAAAGCTTTTTGCATGCTGAACTTGGAGATAAGGCAACCACAGCAATGCTCCAAGAGCAGCAACACATCCTAATCAAACACACACTCTAGTAACCAGCCCAAAACTGCATCCGACCACCAAAAACACCTGCCAGGAGCATCCCAACCACACACCAACGTACTCACACAAACCTCCAAAACAATGAGGAAAAACACAAAAAATACACTTGTGTCAGACAACAAAACAGACTTTGTACAGACTAAGTAAACAAACACAATGGTGGACATTCACATTCAGAGAGCAATGTCAGAGACAGGGTGGGCAACGGCGTTCAGGATGTATTTGACGGGACTCACCTCTGCCTTCCTCTGTCTGGCGAGCAGTGAAAAGGACTGGCTTTCAGCAGCACTGTTGCCGCACACAGAGACAATGAGGCAGGGCGAGAGAAAGAGAGAGAGAGAGAGAAGGAGGGAGGGGGATGAGATAGTGAGAAGTGGATGAAGGAGAGTGAAAAAGCGAGAGGAGGGAGCCAGAGAGGTTCTTAAGTAGACGGCCAATCAATGTAGAAATCAGCACCAGAATCTGATGAAACGGCCGTGGATTAGCGATCAACGGCTTTCAGCTTCCGAAAGGAGGAAAGGGGGTGTGAAAGTGCCCCAGTGAATGACTTCATGTAGAAAGAGGGGGGTGGAGGCAAAGAAAAGGCTAGGGAAAAAGTATAATACAGTGCAAGAAAGGATTCCCGGTCTTGTCCAAGTTTCCTCAGAGCCTTGGAACTGAGTGCAAAAGGCCAATTTGTGGTACACCTGCTTTTTTCCTAAGTTAAGACAAGAAATAAGGAAAGAGATGATAGTTCATCTATTCTAGCTGTATTTTTAGGTCTCGAGCAGTTACCCAAGACTGTCAGGTGTCTCAAGATCAGAACTATCTTTCATTGTGTCAAGTTCATCAAGATCTCGGATTTGGGCTCAAAGACAGAGTTTGCCTTGGCTTTCATCTCCTTGGAGGTCTCTCTTTTTCAATTTCTTCCTCAGCATATCAGGATCACTAAGGTCCAAGGCTTGGGTGGTTGTGCCCCACCTCCCAGAGAAAATAAAGTGATTTGGAAGAAGGGGGGTAGCTCCTCTGGCAAACACTACACCAGGTGTTGTGTCTGGATTGGTCCAACTTTCTCCTGTGGCACGGTTACAGTGGAGTCCAGGGCTCCAATTATTTAGGTCTTAAAAGGAGGGAGACCAAGAGGGAAAAAAAGGTTTCTTTTTGAGTCTCTGTTCAGAAAGGAATTAATTAGATTGAAAAGTGCTTTTCAGAACACAGTCCCAAGAATTCTTCACAATAAGCAGCCAAAATGTCCCAAATCAGAGACGAGAGAGGGTGGGAAAGGGGTTTGGAGGCGCAAGCGAGAAACAAGGGATCGAATTAAACGCAGAATGAGTTGAGAACTATCTGAATGTTAGAAAAGAACAAGAACAATCGTCCCCCCCACCCCTCAGGTATTCAGTGCGGCCCTTTTCATTTCTCTCTGCCGTTCCGAGTTCTCCGCTCGGGATAATCCATCAGGAGGGGACCGTCTTCTTGTAGCTTTGAGCTCCACGTCCGGAGCTTTCCTCGTACCGTTGTTCCTCTTTTGCTCTCGCAGCTTGTCGGCTGATCATTTTGTTTTCCTAGGCTGTGACAAAACGAGTGGGATAGCGATGTGTGGGAGAGCTCGGAAAAGAGAACAAGGGGGGAGAGAAGGAGAGAAAATAAAATAATAATAATAAAGAGGAGGGAGATTGGCATGAAAATGACAAAAGGAGGGAAGAAGATGAATGAATTCATTCGGAGAAGTGGGTCTGCTGGTGGAGGATGGGAATGGGAAAGAGTGAACAGTGTGGGGCTTCCCGTCCCACACTCACTCCCTCGTTGCCAAGAGAAAGGAGTGGTGAAGTGGTGGAGGAGGTGGTGATTCAGTCGACAACCTCGTTCGTCCTCTCTCTCACTCACTTTCTTTCTTTCTTTCCCTATGCACGATTCAAGAAGAGAACCAGCTTACAGGGATCCTCTCGGATCTCCTCCCTCTTCCCCTCCCTCTCGCACACGTTCAGTTCATTATCATTCACTGGTTCTTACTGTGACACGCTTCAGTAACCCACTCACTCAGACGAGGCAGAAGAGATGCTGAATTCTAATGCAGGAGTGAGAAAAAGAGGTAGAGAAAAGGAGAAGCAGGAGGGAGGCAGCGCTGTAGACCAGCAGGTGTCCTCTCTCTCACTTTCTGCTCCATCTGTCTGTAAAAAGAAGCCGAGCCCTTCAAGAGGCCTTTCCACTTTATTCTGTTAGTCTCTCTCTCTCAAATGGCCTCGACACACTTCACCCAAGGCCAGAGCCGCACGGTCCTTGTGAACAGCTCTGGAATAGCAAGACAACAACGTGTACTGCAGTAAACCAACAGGTTTTGTAGCTTGATTTTTAAACTTTAGTATTTGCATAGTTATTTCCACACAAGCTGTAGAAATACAGCTGTAGTTTCCATAATAAACCTTATTATTTATATATTATGAAGAAAAAGTGACTCCATGATGCTAGGACATTCTGGGTGAGATAAAGGTGGTTGTTTACTAGTCCAGTTCTTTACCAAAGTCCTTGTGAATGGTTCTGGAAAAGGAGGTTTAAGACGACTGGTATTACATCAACAAGTTTTGAAGTTCTTAAGCTTGATTTAAGTAAGCTAAAACTTTAGCATTAGCATTGCTTTCATTACACACAGATACAGCTATTGTTACAAGAATAAAATTTGTAACAATAGAACAACCTGTTCAAAATAAATATTGGTGATGCTGGTGGTTGCTAGAGTATTTATTTATTTATTTTCATAAATAAGTTTTTAAAAGTTTTTAAGCTCATTTTTTAAAAGTTTACATTTATAAAACTTTACTACAGCCTTTACTATATATATGAACGGTTGTGAAATAGAAAGAGGAAGACAACAACAAGTTTTGTAGTTCCTAGACTTCATTTTAGAGGTTTTACACTTATTAAACTTATAAGGTATTCATAGTTTTATAGATCCATATTTCTTAAGCTCGGTTATAGGGTTTTTTATCATAAATATTTACCACCACAGATGATAATTTCACCAAAAATAGGTATATTTATAACACAGGTTATTATTATTATTAATAATAATATAATAAGTAAAAGCATTAAAATAACTTTTTTATGAGTAAGTGTTCCACTTGGTTGCTGGGATGTTCCAATGATTACTAGGTGGTTCCTTTCTGGCCATATTACATCAAGTTTGAACAGAGAAACAGAAAAATCACCTGTTATTCAGAGGAAGAAAATCGCAACACTTTCCAACTGCGCTCAGGTTTGTCTTGTTTTAATACGAACTCCAACGATTCTTATCCAGTTCTTCCAAGAGCTGCTATCCACATTAATTTTATAGCTCTATATTATCTCTTTAGTCAAAAGTTGACTCATTTGTGTGTTTTTATTTCTCCCGAGAATAGCTTACATGACACATAACTGAGAACTCCCTCAAGAGCAACCTCTGACAATATCATTTTCCTATGGGTTGCCATAATGTTTGTCCTTTTTATAAGAGTACAGACTGTTTTCACGTGAGTTTCTTTCCATGCCTATGACTCACCGGCTAGTTAAGCCAACTCACAGCGAAGTCTGAGAGGAAGTCTGATCAGCACGATGCTTATACTTGCCATAATTAGATGGCTTCAAACTCTCTTAGTTGTGCAAATCCCTCTAAAGGGCAACTGTGTGCTATTCTAGGGTATTTGTTATCCGTGTTGACGTTATGAGAAAGTTTGCTTATCTTAAATGTCAGAATATAAAGGGATGCCCTCGCCTGCTCCTCTGGCGGATCCAGGTCATTATTATTAAAAAAATCATTGTCATTCACTGTATTAAGAGCCAGTGCCCTTTTCACAAATATGATTGACAGAAGTGAGGGGCCAGAGGCACAGGGAGGGGAAAAGGGGGATCGGAGAGTGACAGCCAACGATTTGGTCTTTTTCTCTCCCTCACTTTCATAGACTCTCACCTCCCGCTGCTGTGTATACAGACATTATAAATGCAATAAAACTGTCATTCGGAGACC
Organism: Carassius carassius; assembly: GCF_963082965.1. Lineage (NCBI taxonomy): Eukaryota > Metazoa > Chordata > Actinopteri > Cypriniformes > Cyprinidae > Carassius > Carassius carassius. The sequence goes on from NC_081798.1 coordinate 16,943,837, forward strand.
ACGGTCATCACTTTGACTTGAATCCCACAGGAAGCGATTAAGGCATGTGCACACACTTCCAGTTCCCACACCTACACCATCTGCACTTCGACACCCTTCACCTAACCCTCATTTAATTAAACCGGGATTCAGCCGGTGATCACACACTCCACACATCGTGACAGTACGACTGTTTACAGCTGACTCTTGTTGGTCGATCCAAAGCTGAAGGCACATGGTCCTCTGACTAATTTAAAAACTCAGTCGTCTTCCGCTCTGACTTTTCGGGCCATGTACAAGCAACCAAACAGCCATCACGTCGCTGATGAAAAGGAAGTTAGCTGACAGGTAGAGCACCTACAAAGACTCAACACCCTGGTCTTCACAGTAAACAAAGCGCTGCCAAAGGATTGCTCTTCTTTTTTTTCCACGCCAACTCAGTCTCGATCAATGGCTCTGTAATAAAAGCAATTAAAAAAGAGGGGGGGTAGGCTCAGAGCTGCCACCTCTGTCGGCTGAGCCCTCAGCAAAGTTTATCGTTGAGGATTATTGGGAAGGACACATCACAGAGCCATCCCACGCACAGGCATCCAACAGGCGGTGTCTCCAGACGCCAGAGACTACCTTGTATTCCCTTTCTTGCGGCTGCTGTTAGGTTACGTGCTGATGAAAGGCATCAGTGTAATCCTACACTTCATCTCTACTGGATGCCATAGTCGCTATGAGTGGGAATGATGAGCCCCTACGAGCGAGAGGCTTTTGAACACGTCAAATATATGCCAGAGATCATGAAAGTCCATCGACTGCCTTAAACAGCATCTTAACTCACTTCATCTTTATGATTTTTCTCACCACGCATCTTACATGAATGCAGTCATAAGTTCTGGTGTTTTCCACCTCAGTGGAGCGGTCGCATCTGGCGAAGGTTACTGGATTTTACAATGGTGGGCCTACAAAGATGAATTGAGAACATGTTAGATTCGTCATGTGTTAAACAAACATTGCTTTGTGTAGGAAACTATGAATTATCAAGCTTTCTAATGCTTTCCATATCTTGGTGTTTCTTCAACTACAGGAAACTTGTGTCATAGGAATTTGTTTATATTAACTCTTTCCCCACCATTGATGAGTTATCTCATCTTTTAGAAGAGAACGCTTCCTGCCAAAGACGATTTTTTACGGCTTTTCGTGTTATCCCTGTTATACACTTGGTGCGCTATTACAAATCTTCGGAATGAGTACAAAACCTCCTGAACAAAAACACACATGAACAGGATGGAGAAACAAGCGATCTCTCATGTAAACAGATGCATAATAAAAAATAATCCGATCATCAGCAATAGACAGCATATAAATGAAAACTGCATAATGTTACAGAGTAAAATGATGATCCAGGAAGTGGTATATGGCTGTGGAAGCTCTGGAGGTGTTGATGGAAGCGATTTACTTGATTTATGCTTTGATAATCTTACTGAATATTATCCAGGTGCAGTTCTTGATAAAATTGTGATTTTCTCACCTTTTTGCTCAAAATTATACATTTTTATGAAATCTACTTATATTCAAGTGTGGATTAAAAAACAATGCTTTAAGCTAGAATAAAACGGATGAATACAGCAAAATATACTGTGAAAATCATAAAAATTGCTGGCGGTGGATTACCACTCATTTTCAACACAATCACTTTAAACAATTTTGTCACTAATAGTTTTTTTTAATAATTAATTTGCTTTATCTGGTTACCAAGGAGACAACAGTGTTGGTGAAGAGCATGAGAGACATTTGAGACAGTGAAGAATATCAATTGCGAACAAATATTTTAAACACGCATCAAGCTGTAACTGTGTGTGAAATAATACTGAAAGAGTGTGTATTACATCACTATATAATATCAATATATATGATATACTATTAAAATAGTTAGTAGGCAAATCTCATTTACTAGTGATTGAGTGAAGTCCACAAGGCCAAAAGTGCCTGCAGACACATCCATAACAGCTGGGAAGACAATGTCTACACAAGGGATGCAAGAATGTTATTCAAGGTGAAAGTGGGGCACAAAAAGTTATAATAATCACAGTTTCTGCAACATCTGGACTACAAAGAGCCCTGTTGCTTTGAGTACAGTCAGACTGTTATCTCTCGTCTTTGCTTTAAGAATTTGGAAGAATACATTTGAATATTAAAAAAACGTCCTGTGGTGCTTCCTTCGCTACGAATTATCAAAGCTCAGCAGGAGGCAGATCTAATCAACCACTGTCTTCCTCCATCAGTCCGACCGTCTCCTGAGCTGCTCACTCGTGGAGGAACGAAAACAGGGCAGGAAGTTTGTCGCAGTGAAAAAGCATGAAGTTTTTAGAACAACGAGACCTGAAAAAAACTGAACGAGGGACAGAGGCCCATGTGGTTTCCAATGACCTCCAAGTTGAAGAGCAAAGACGAGGCACCATGAAAGGAGACACATGGAATGTGCTTTAATCTGGTTTTCAGAGAGGTAAACAATTATTGTTTGAAGTACACCATCGGTTGCGTCAGATGAGGGCTATACGGACACATTCCTGTAATTTCTCAGAAGAGGAATTAAGCTTTGCTCTATGAAGCCATTTGCATAGAGGCAATTTTCAAATCAATTTGTGAATAAATACGAAGCCAGACATTTGCCAGCTGCTTCTTTCATCAGTTCCCTAATAAACCCACAGAAAGCAGGAAAGGGGGCAGAAAAAAGAATCTTATTAAGCCTTTGTATTAGTCAGATATTAAAACCCAATCTTTAATGCGAGCCATGGGGCATTTCACACTCGATGTGTAAATTTCCCATGAATCACTGAGGGCATCACTTCACACGCCGGCTGAGGGAAACCCTCCTCGAGGGAAACAAGTAAACTCTTTCATTTCGCAACTCCTTTTCTCTCTCCCCGCCACCGCCACTGTCTCCTTTTTTCTTCCACTTTCATCAGTCTGGTGTCACATGAAAGGCAGTAGCGAGAAACAGAAGAGGAGAACTCTGGCTTTCCTTTAGAAGATGCGCTGTGCAAAAACAGCTGGGCGCACAAGTTAACCGTGCAAATCGGCCAGTAATCCGTTAAGGATACCGGCAGGTGCAGGGCCAGGTGCCACCTTTTTTTAATGCAGAAAACTGGGAAAGGAAGCTGGAACCAGTGCCACCAAATCCCATAATGCACACTGCTTCCTGCACCCACAGCACACACGGTCGACCCTTTGTACTTGTCTTTTTCGCCCTGTGGACGTCTGACTGCAGGACTGGCAGTCACGGTGCGCGGAGCAGGAAAATGCGATAGAAGCATCTGTGTGAAATTCCTTTCATGGGGGACTAGGTTGCACATTTCCCCCTATTTTTCTGGAAGCCACAGCTAATTTTACGTACCCTTATCTGGCCCCCTTTCACTGACAAGGCGTCTGCTTCTGCATGGGTCGGAGGCACTGGGCCATTTGCTATGCTCAAAGATGGAGCGCGCGCGAGAGAGAGATGCTCCTCAGGGTCTCTCCCTGCTCGGAGGATGTGGGGTGGCTCTCCTGTTTCCATGGCAGCGCCTGGCTTTATTACAACCCTGTTCCAGATGCGGCACAACAGCCTTTCGCCCCTGCCCCCTCCATGCATGAGCCATCTTTCCCCTGCCTCATGCCCCTGACTGTTTTCCAGCGGTTAAGAAACTTGTCAAAAGTGAGGGATGGCACGTTGTGTTGATAAATGAAGCGTAATGGGATAACCACCGTGCGATTTTACACTTTGGTTGCCCGTGGCACTGCCACTACTCAAGGCAGCCTGTTCCCAGTGCCACACAGGGGGAAAACAACCGTGCCCGAGCCTTTCCTGTCGCAGATATCCCTCTGGTCTCAACCTCTGCAATATGACACTTCTGCCAGGGTCATGCAAAATTTGGAATTTAAGAATTGACTCAATTAATTCATGGGCGTGTATTGGAAGTTAATTGGCCACAACAGACAGGAAGCTGGAATTTGAGTTGGAATGACAGGGAGAGTAATTTTACTGAATTGCAATTCAAAGAATTTTAACACAGGTAATGCATTCTGGGTAATAAAGTATTCTTTATCCAATGATCATTTAAATTAAATTCTTTTAAATAGTATATATATATAATAAGATATATTTATTAAATCTATCTATTAGAGATATAATCAGTAGACATCTAATTAAAAGAGATCTAAACTCTTATCTAATAATATATACATGATTTACTGTGCAATATACAATAAATGTATAAATATTTAAATATAAATATTAAACATTAAAATATAAAAATATAAATGATATACACTAATGAAAATGACTGGCTTTATGAAATCTGCCACTACTGACTAGATCTCTATGCAAAAATATAAAATTAAGTATTAAAGTTTTAGAATATTAAAATAGAACTAAGGCCAGAAATGTTAAGCATCTTTCCATTATGAGGCGGATGAAACATGCGCGTTCAGTAAAAATGTTGATTGAGTAAGATAAAATATTTAATATATGTATTATATATTATACCAGTGATTAGATCTATTCATCCATCCATCATTTCTCTGTATGCAAACATTCAAACTGGAATAGTACAAATTTTTTACAACATTCCAACGAGGTTTGGCAAGTCAATATTCACAGTTTCAATTTTTTTTATTTACATTCAAATTCGAAATTTAATCCTGCATATAGTTTGGTGCCTCAGTTCAAAATTTAACCTTACCAATTAAATCAGAATTCAAATGCCAATCTCAGTTCAGTTCTGTATAGTGCACAAGCATTAAATCCTACCAACATCATACACTGATGACCCGAGAGAAACGTACAGAGTCTGTTGAGGGCATCCAGATTGTTGTGTTTTCGGACTAACTTTCCAATCCAAATATGTGTTACGTCCCGATCTGAAAAAAAAAAGAGCGATGGAAAATGAGATGATTTAACAGGCTATTATGGGCTATTATTTTTGTTAGACAGCCCTCTGGGTGTGGGGTGCCAAAACGTGGGCCTGACACCCATTAGCCAAACTCATCCATGTGCATGTCACGGTCAATAAGACCCCACTAAAATGTCATCGCCCTAATAGCTACTTACTGCCAGAGCACACACAGGACCCATCTCACGCTCCTCTTATCACCATCACAATGGTACGCACGCGTCCCATGCAGCTTAGCAGGAGATAATAGCTTTCCAAGCATCACAAATCAGCGTCTGGAAAAGAAAGGCCAACTTATTTTTCTCTGTTCATGGGTATGGTTAGCATTCTAGTCTTTCCCGCTTCCTTACAGTGTTGTACAGAAAGGATAGCATAGAGAATAGGGATGCAGTGATGGATGATGGCTAGAATACTAAACACTCCACTGGGTATTACAAAAGCCTGTCTTACAGGCAGAGTTAAATTTGTTTGTATTGCCAGCTCAAATGCTAAGGATTAGTGAGAATATGAGGAGCATTCTTAAGTTGGCAGATGTGAGACGACCTTGTGGAAGGACAACCATTTGCAATGAGGGAGACAACGGTTATAGATATAACGCATTCATGCGAGAATATCGGCCTTGTATTGATGAAGGCGATGAAGCTCTGCCATTTCTAATGAGCAGTGTGTGAGAGAACTGGAAATGTGGAGACATTAATGCAGCCAGTCTTCATACACCAGGAGTTCATACACCTTTGCTAATTTCTGGAAGGTGATTTTAATAACAAACCTAAAGAAAATGCAGCCAATGTAACCAACATGTAAATCGAAAAGAACTGCATGGTATTGCAGGAGAGCATGCACTGATGCAATGCAAATGCAATGCAAGTACTAAAATTATAATGTATGCAAAATCACTCCTGCTTTAAAATGCATTTGTCACTCCTAAAATTTTGCACTGTTTATGTGGCTTATCTTAATTGCCTTTGTAATACAAAAAAATCCAGATACACATTTGCCAACATAAACATTCAGATGTACTATGTGCAGATATACTGTGCAGTACTAAACAAACATTTTTATCAACTCAATTTTGTCTATGTAAGAAACAAATATGATATTACTATACACTTTTTTTATGTATTTAAATTTTAATATATGCCATATAGCAGTTTTATCTAATATTTATATTTTATGTATAATATAAAATATAGATTTATACACATTATGATTTGTTACTACTATATTTACACATATATTATGTATATATATATATATATGTTAATATATTATGTTTATAATTTAATTGTATTAAAAAAAAATCATAATTACATAAATGTTTATTACTAATGCTATAAATATCATAACTCTTGTAATGTTTATTTTGTGATGATTTATTATATTTTTAACATTCATCTATATTTGCATCTGGTTTGCACTGCACATTCTCTTTGAATGAAACTGGCTTGATGTTAAAAACACTATGCTTGTCTATTTAAACTCTACTATTTCAACAGTATAATTTGTAGTTCAAACAATATCAATATATCACAAATTTATCAATTATTAGATAAAAGTATCTGCCAAATGGACACATGTAAATTTAACTAATTAAAGGTCAATTAAACCGCACAGTGCATAGTTCAACCCAAAACCTGTGAAAAACTACCTTAGCCCTTTGCTCATAAAACTTGGTGGCAAGTTGATCGTTTTAAACAGCATCATCTCAACAAGTATCTGCCTCATATTGCCTTTGCAAGTAATAGAAGCAGCCGAATGTGTTCTCGGCATTTATGAGTGACACTGGAAAATGCATAATTCATTTGTGAGAAAAAAACTGGGGAGGGTGGGGATGGTGAGGCTCTGCTCCAATATCTTGACGAACACCTCTCTTCGAGACAGCTGGATGCACGTGGCTGGGTAATAACATTAAATTGGTTCTGTCAGGTAATTTCTACAAGTGTTAGCCACACTGGAGGCTGGGGTGCAGCGCAATCAGAAGAGAAGGAATCTGGTGGTGGAGGGGGGGGGGTATCGCATCACGGCTCATCCTAAACTCCTCTGCGGCCGCCTCCTCCCTCCTCGCCGCCTGGCCTTCGTGAAAGTAATTGCAATCTGGGCTTGATGCTGTAAATATTGACCCTCTTGACCTGTTTCTCTGATGGGATTCTAACTGGGGACGTTACTTTTGGGGGTGTGTGGGAATGTGTGTGTTAGAGCGTTGTTATATAGAAACACTGAAATTGAAAGATCAGATTGTAATATATATATATAAGGGATAATCAACGACTAGCCGTGCATAACATTTTTTAAATGCACAACATGGAGGCAAAGAAGTGGTCCTGGCATCCCTTTTTTAACCCAGGGTTTGAAAACCTAGGCTGTACAGGTCCATGCAGAAACTTTTCCGGGAAAACTTAAGTTGTAAACTTAAGTTGTCAATGTTGACCATGACACCTTTTAACACCAGATTTGGATCTGGCAATGTTCTATTTACAAATTAAACACTGTATATATATATATTTATGCCATCAAAGCTTTACAAGCATAAGCTCATTATCCAATCTCTTTCATTATAGAACTAAGGTTTACAGTACATGCTGCAATGGAAGAACATCAGTCTAGTTTTCATCTTTATGGCCACGTACATGCCATCCCTACTCTTCTGTTTGCCTCATGGTGTTCTGAATTTGGTTGTTTCCATGAATAACAATCACATTTCACAACCCAAGTTTAAAAGCAGCAGTTTAACAAGGACAAACAAAACTGCCTCTATCAGTAAAAAATCACAAAGTCTTCAATGCCTGATCAAAAACACAGTCGGTTATTGTGATATCTACTGGTCGATAATCAAAAGAGCTTTTCTTTAACAGTGCAACGCTAAGCAAGTAGCATGCAGTGTAATATTTCTCTGATCATTCCAATTCTATTTCAGTGAGTGAAGAACAAATTTCTACTGATGTGTGTCATCATGTATTAAGTGTGTTATCGTATATCGTCTCTGACAGACAGCATGTTAAAGCTGCCCAGACCACCATTTTTTTCATATTGAAAGCAGTGACATAGTCAAAACATCCGGCAATGTGTTTTTTTTTCTTTTCTTTTTTTAAGGAATTGCGTGTGCTTGCTGGACCTCTTCTTCTTGTAAATACTACTGTGCATTGTGCATGTAATTTTTTGACAGACATATTGGGATATTCAAATGATGTAGATTTGAAAAACCTTAGATTGTAAGGTAATATTTATTTCTTAGCTGGCAAGTAATCAGTTAAGTGATTAATGGCCATGAGTGTATGTTGATAATTTGGGTTCTAATATTACAATGTTTCATAATATGGACGTGATAATACACACTATATATAATTTAAAAAAAAATTATACAAATATTAGAAAACATAGATTTTTATGTATAATTATTTTACAATAATTTTCAACAAAACCTACATTATTGTCTGTAACATTATATTGTCTATATTAGTCAGTTGATAGCATTTCCTTTATGACATTTGAAACAGCACAATTGTTAAATACATGTAGTAAAATATATAGAACATTTTCAAAATATCGAATGCCTTTGCAAGACATTAAAACACATGCACATGGTTATTGGATGTAGCATAAAGTGGCATCTGAAGCCCCAAAATTCTCCCACACCTAAATGTTAAACCCTGACACCTGTTTCTTGACTTACCTTTCAGGATTCTGCAGTTCTCTGCCATGCAAATAAAGCCGTGCAGTGACGTTTGAATCGAAACAAGTTGCTCTTGAAAGTTTGTAATGTTCTACTGACACCAGCGTCTCCTATTACTCTTGATCTATGGGCTCTGTAAGGTCATTTCATCCCCGTGGCAACACCAACGTCACACTGTTCCTTGACTCACAGCTTAGACAAATGCCACTGACCGCTACTGATCTCAAACAAACAATCGGTTCTCTTGGCGAGCGGTCCTTCCCATCGCTAATGTCAGCCTCACAAACACTAACTCTGACTGACCCGAACACCAACGCATAAACAAAACAAAAAGCCATCAATGCAATCACATCTCCTGAGAGGAGTCTGTGCACAGATGGTGGGAAGGTTCTCCTAGGTCTTATCGCTCTGATCCTTCTATTAAGATCTGCTGAACTTCTATACCTAACCTCCACACAGCATTTAGCGGTGCTTGATTGATTTAACCAAGCAACCAACCAAATGGTTGGACCACATTGAGCGATAACAGTTTAATCAACTGACAGATTTTAACTATCCCAGCCACTGACGGAATTTGATGAATTTCTTTGTCTTCACTGTTATATGGTAGGAGGCACTAATACACATCTTCTGAGTACTTAATGTCTGGATCAAAACATGGTGAAAAAGAAGCAGAAACAAGTGATATGCAAGCAGATGCATATTTAAAATAACATGTTCGTCAAAGATTAAAAAGCATATGAATGACACCTGCCAAATGTTACCAAATAAAATGATGATCCAGGAATTGGTAAGAGACTGTGTGGATGGTTTGGGGGTGTTGATGAATCAATATTCCATCATGTTTTGATCATTATTCTGAATTTGATCCAGACATAGTCTTTAACAAAAACACATCTGTTGTTGTTGTTTTTTTGTGTATTTTTGTGTTTTTTTTTATGAAACTTGAACATTTGTGGAAGCCATGAACATTTTGTGGAAATGATCTCTCATACTCATATAATAATAGTTTGCATGGGTAAGCACCATTCACAATTTCTTCAGAGAATGTAAAAAGTGTCTCCGGCTCTTTCTCTTTTTCTTTCCTCTCCCAGGCGATATTTTGGGATCTGGGACAATTCTACAGATCTAAGCAAGTGGAGATGAAACCAATGGGCTGCAGTGAAGCACACAGGCTAAAAGGCTGCCGGTCCAAACTAGATTTTAATCATTTCACGATTAATTATTTGTCATCAGCACTGGGAAGTCCAATGCATTTTAGTGAAGTGCTACGTTTGACTCAAGAAACCAATTCATCAATAAACACTGCACTCAGAAGAAGCCTTATGCTGCATTTTCAGATTTTATGTGAAAATAAAGTTAAAAACATGTTATGCTGCTCTCTTTGTTTATGAGCTTTACTCCTTATTTTGAGTGCCAAGTAATCTGATTCAGAAGATAAAACAAATACAATTGATAACAGCGATTCAATGATATATATAATTATACACTTGCTTAGTATATATATAATGTAACCATAAAATCTCCATAATCATCGGGAAGAAGGAGGCGGGAACCGGCAGACAATCAAATTAAGACTTTAATAACAAAATAAACACAAAACAGCGCAACAGCCCCTCGCGGACGACTGTCACGCACAAATAAATATCAAAACACAAACTCTCGTCCTTCACTGTCATCGCTCCAGTTTTATATCCTTCCATCTCCTCCATGGGACTCGAGACCGGTGGGTCGAACAGGTGTCGTTCATCTCCAATCACTCCACTGGCCTCGCTCTGTTCCCACGTCTCTTGGCCCCGCCCCACTTGTCACATATATGAACGATGATCTGGGTCCCGGATGTCCCACAGGCCACCCCCGGTCAGGCAGGCGAATACCAAATACCCGTGAGTATCAAGTGGGGTATATATCCGCCCCTGGTGGATTCAGGATGTAACCAAACCTCAATCCATCAAAGCCTGATGCAACCGGGGGCATTGGATACAAGCCGTGTGGTTAAGGTGCGGTGCATACACGGGGATGTGGTGGAGTACCCTGTGGTCCCGATCATAATTCAATTCAGGGGTCAAAAGCATAGTGTGGAGGTGGCGGTTAGTCCCCACCTCCAGCATCCGATAATTCTGGGAATGAAATGAACTGTCTTATTGGGGTCGTTATGTGCGGATGCCTCTTGGGGAAGTAAGGCACGGAAGGGGGATCCGCGTGTGCAGGTGGGAGAAACTGAGCCAGGACCGCTGGGTTCTGCTTCAGGGGAACCGAGCGAAATCAGGAGACTGGTTCTCTCGGAGCGTGATGACTTTTCTGGAGCAGTCTCAGGAGGAGACATTAAAACATGCTTTCCAACAGGTCCGCTCTATCGATGGCCAGCCTCTCCATCCTGCCCACCCGCTCACCTATCCGTATTTTGCCATTCTAAGAGATCGGTTGTATCGAGTGACCCAAGATGCTCGGACAAAAATAAATACAACCCAGTTGTTGATTCCGAAGAACCGCAGGGAAATGCTTTTTCATGAGGCTCATTCTAGTCCTATGGCGGGCCATTTGGGACAGGCAGCAACACTGAATTGCCTCATGACCCGTTTTTTTTGGACGGGCATTCATGACAATGTGCGCAGGTGGTGCGCATCTTGTCCGGAATGTCCGTTGGTGAATCCACTGGCCGCCCCAAAAGCGCCATTACGCTCCCTTACCTTAATGCAGGTCCCCTTCGAGAGAATTGGTATGGACCTCATCAACATTTCCGCTAAGAGTGTTGCGGACGCCCTGTTTCGTCTAATCTCCCGGGTGGGGGTTCCGAAAGAAATCCTCACCGACCAGGGCATGGCGTTTATGTCACGTACGCTACGCAAACTTTACGGATTATTGGGCATTAAATCGATTCGAACTAGCGTCTATGACCCACAGACCGACGGCCTGGTCGAACGATTTAAGCGCACGCTTAAATCAATGATCCGTAAATTCATCCAAGAAGACGCCAATAATTGGGATAAGTGGCTAGAGCCCTTGTAATTTGCTGTGCGAGAGGTCCCACAAGCCTCCACGGGGTTTTCCCCCTTCAAACTTCTCTACGGTCGCCAGCCCCGAGGGGTGCTGGATGTCCTGAGAGAAACTTGGGAGGAGGGGCCATCTCAAGGCAAAAACGAAATTCAGTATGTGCTAGACTTGAGAACAAAACTCCACACTTTGGGGCAGCTATCAATGGAGAATTTGTTACAAGCCCAGGACAGCCAGAGCCAGCTATATAACCGGGGAACTAGATTACGCAAATTTGCACCGGGAGAGAAAGTACTTGTATTACTCCCAACTTCAAGCTCTAAGCTAATGGCTAAGTGGCAGGGACTGTTTGAGGTCGCACGACAAGTCGGAGATCTCGATTATGAGGTAATACGGTCCGATAGGAACGGGGCATGTCAGATCTACCACATCAACCTTCTAAAAAAATGGAATGAGGCGGAATCAGTGATGTTGGCAATGATGATTAGCGGAGAGGATGATCTCGGGCCAGAGGCGAATGTCAAACCACAATCCCTCGCCCTGGCCCAAGGGGGAGATCACCTCTCGCCGTCCCAACTCACTGATCTAATGAAATTACAGGCAGAATTTGCCGACGTGTTCTCGCCCCTACCCGGCCGTTCCAATCTCATTCAGCACCATATCGAGACAGAGCCGGGCGTGGTAGTTCGCAGCCGGCCGTATCGCTTACCTGAGCACAAGAAAAAGGTAGTTGAGGCTGAATTAGGTGCAATGCTGGAAATGGGAGTAATAGAAGAATCCAATTGTAACTGGGTGTGCCCGATAGTTTTAGTTCCGAAAACAGACGGCTCAGTCCACTTCTGTGTGGATTATCGCAAGGTGAATGCTGTGTCGAAATTCGACGCGTATCCAGTGCCGCGGGTTGATGAGTTGCTTGATCGGCTAGGCACGGCTCGTTTTTATTCGACATTGGACTTAACGAAGGGATATTGGCAGATCCCCTTGTCTCCATTATCCAAAGAAAAGACAGCTTTCACAAAGCCATTTGGATTACACCAGTTTGTTATCCTTCCGTTTGGGTTGTTTGGGGCACCGGCTACTTTTCAGCGCCTCATGGATAAGATTCTGCTGCCCCATGCGGCATATGCGGCTGCCTACTTAGATGATATCATTATATTTAGTAATGATTGGCAGCGGCATATGCAGCATCTGAGGGCCGTCCTGAGGTCGCTGAGGGGTGCTGGACTCACGGCCAACCCAAAAAAGTGTGCGATTTGGCGTGTGGAAGTATCTGGGCTTCCACTTGGGGCATGGACAGGTGCGTCCCCAAATTGATAAGACAGACTGTTGCGACCTGCCCACGTCCCAAGACCAAAAAGGAGGTAAGGCAGTTCTTGGGGCTGGCGGGATATTATAGACGGTTTGTTCCTAATTATTCGGACCTCACCAGCACTTTGACTGACCTTACTAAAAAAGAGGCACCAGATACAGTCCAGTGGATGGAGTCATGTCAGCAGGGCTTTACCCAGGTAAAGGCTGCCCTGTGTGGCAGGCCGTTATTACACTCTCCTGATTTTTCTCTCCCTGTTCTATTGCAGACTGACGCGTCGGACAGGGGGCTGGGTGCAGTCCTGTCACAGGAGATAGAGGGGGAGGAACGGCCGGTGCTGTACATTAGCCGGAAGCTCTCAAAGAGAGAGGCTAAGTACAGCACCATCGAGAAAGAGTGTCTTGCCATCAAATGGGCCGTCCTCACCCTCTGCTATTATCTCCTGGGACGGGAATTCACCCTCTGTTCGGACCACGCTCCGCTGCAGTGGCTCCACCGCATGAAGGATACCAAGGCGCGGATCACCCGTTGGTATCTGGCTCTACAGCCTTTTAAATTTAAGGTGATCCACAGGCCGGGTGTTCAGATGGCTGTGGCTGACTTCCTCTCCAGAAATGGGCCGGGGTGGGGGGGCTGCAGGCCGGATGGCTCCCCGGCATGAGGTGGGGGTATGTGGCAGGGGGGGCGAGGTTTAGCGAAGTCTGGGAGAGAGAATCAGGAGACAAGCGGATAGTGAGTGGGTTTGACGGAAATGATCAACACCTGTTTCTTGTTGCAATAATTGGCGTGGAGAGAGTATAAAACGCCAGGAGAAACGGGAGCAGTTGAGAGAGAGACGGACTGCTGACGTGACCTGAAAACCGGAAGGAGTAACCCGGAAGTGCTATGCGTTAGAGTATATTGTTGTCAAAGTAAAAGTCACCGTTGGCGTTTATGAATAATATTTTATTTGAGTCCTAATAAAACTCGTCAGCAGTCCAGCCGAACACTGTCCTCTTCCTTTCCTCACACGAACTCACTACAGTAATAAAGTTTGATAATTTTTATACTTAAACACTAATATGGTTGCCTGAGTCATTGTTAAATTAGGAGGTTTTAAGATGTTATTCACACATATATATATTCTTTGTGGCATAGATTCAACAAGGTGTTGGAAACATTCCTCAGAGATTTTGGTCCATATTGACATGATAGCATCACGCAGTTGCTGCAGATTTATCGGCTGCACATCCATGATGTGACTCTCCCGCTCCACCACATCCCAAAGCTGCTCTGTTGGATTGAGATCTGATGACTATGGAGGCCATTTGAGTAAAGTGAACTCATTCTCATTATTATTACCTTTATTTAACCAGAATAAAACTCATTGAGATTAAAAATCTCTTTTCCAAGAGCGTCCTGGCCAAGACAGGCAGCAGCACAATTAACAAGGTTACAGACATAAAAACGTATAACATATAACATCAACATATAACAATTTGTACAAGTAATAAAAATTATAAAGTCATAAGAAATCAGAATTTCACATATTATCGCAAGCGACAAACAACAGCAAGGATCGTCCGTCATAACTGAGTCAGTCATAACATCTACAGCCAGTTTGTGTAGCTTCCATGTTGTTTAAAAGTAATTTAAAATCAACCAATGAAACTGGCTCCTTAAGACTCAGGACATTTTGCAGCTGATTCCAAGTGCAGGGGGTCGCATACTTGAAAGCCCCTTTTCCAAGTTCGGTCTGGACTTGAGGGACAGATAATAATAATAAGTCCTCAGAACGAAGACAATATCTTCCTGTACTTTTCTTTTCGATGAAAGATTGGAGGTATGGGGGAAGCAGACCAAGAATTGCCTTGTAGATAAAAATGTACCAATGATTAAGTCTACGGGTGGACAATGCAGACCAACCAACCCGATCATACAAAGAACAGTGATGAGTAAGTGCTCTAAAGTTTGTGATAAACCTAAGAGCTCCATGATAAACAGTATCCAACAGTTTCAAGCTTGTGATGGAAGCATTCATGTATATAACATCGCCATAGTCCAGCACTGACAAGAAAGTGGCAGCAACAAGCCTCCTTTTGGTCTCAAAGGAAAAACATGACTTGTTTCTAAAATAAAAACCCAAATTTCAGCTTTAGTTTTTTTTTAAACAACTGTTGAATGTGAGGTTTAAAAGAGAGTGAATCATCAATTAGGATACCAAGATACTTGAATTGAGATACAGACTCAATCTCGGAGCCCTGAGAAGTAGTGATGGGTAGAAGGTTCCGTGACTTTGATTTTGCATTTGAGAACAACATAAGTTTTGTTTTGTCGTCATTCAAAACAAGTTTTAAATTGAACAAGGTATGTTGTACAGTATCAAAAGCAAGCTGAAGCTGACAAAGAGCTTGGTTTGGAGTTGATGCAGAGCAGTATATCACAGTATCATCGGCATAGAAATGAAAATTTGCGTTGGAGACATTTTGATCAAGATTGTTGATATATAAAATAAATAGAAGTGGTCCCAGCACTGACCCCTGGGGCACACCCTTGGATATATTAAGAGGGCTGGAGGTGAGACCATCTGCCTGTACACACTGGGATCTACCTGATAGATAGTTTTCAAACCAGCAAACTGTTTGTTCTGACAACCCGACACTGAGAAGTCTTTGTTTTAATATTGCATGATCCACAGTATCAAAAGCCTTCGATAGGTCAATGAAGAGAGCTGCACAATGTTGTTTTTTATCTAAAGAGTCAATAAAATCATTTACTACTTTTAGGGCTGCTGTAGTTTGTGTTTTTTTACGAAAACCTGATTGAAAATTAGACAGAATATTGTTGATAGTTAGAAACTCTTTCAATTGTTCGTTCACCAGAGTTTCCATAACCTTGGCCAGGACAGACAGTTTCGAGATGGGTTGTGCTTTGAGCTTTGTGACATGTTGCATTATACTGCTGGAAGTAGCCATCAGAAGATGGATACACTGTAGTCATAAAGCGATAGACATGGTCAGCAACAATACTCAGGTAGGCTGTGACATTTAAACAATTCTCAATTGGTACTAAGGGGCCCAACGTGTGCCAAGAATATCCCCCCAATCATTGCACCAGCACCACCAGCCTGAACAGTTGAGATAAGGCAGGATGGATCCATACTTACAGACCATTCTCTGTAAACCCTAGAGATGGTTGTGAGTGAAAATCCCAGTAGATAAGCAGATTTTTTAAATACTCAGACCAGCCTGTCTGGCACCAACAACAATTCTTCCTCATTCTGATGCTCGGTTTGAACTTCAGCAATTCATCTTTACCACATCTAAATGCCTAAATGCATTCAGTTGCTGTCATGTGATCGACTGATTTGCAATTTGTGTTACCAAACAATTGAACAGGTGTACCTAATAAAGTGGCTGGTGAGTGTATATGTCATATCAGTTATATCCATTGCTTCTGTATTCTGAGTCTTGCAAATTAATGACAACACTCACAAACTAGGATGAAGACGAAGGAGCTGACTTTGAGTGAAAAGCAAGCAATTTGGATGCTAAAAGAAAAGAGGAAGTTAATTAAAGCTATTGCAAAAACAAAGGCCATGGAGAAATCAAGAGTTTGGAAACCACCGGCAACATCAACAACCAACAACGACCTGATCGGCTGAGAAAAACAACAGTAGTTGATGACAGACAGATCATAAGAGCTTTATGAAAATGAACCCTAGAACAAGTATCTTTAAAGTCTCTAACAGCTTCCAGAGAGCTGGGGTGATGCTCTGACAAACTGTTCGCAGGGGACTTTTGACACAGAATTACAGAGGCTTATAGCAAGATGCAAACCTCTGACCAGCACCAAAAATAGAAAAACAAGATTAGAGTTTACAAAAGAGCACAAAGGTGGGCCAGTAGAGTTTTGGAACTGACTTTATGGACTAATGAAACAAAGATTAACCTTTATCTAAGTGATGGGAAAGCAAAAGTGTCGAGAAAAGGGGGGACTGAAAATGATCCTAAGCAAACAACCTCATCTGTAAAGCTTAGTAGAGGTGGTGTCATGGCATGGGCATGCATGGCCGTCTCTAGAACAGTACCTCTTAATTTTAATGATTATTTAATGTATGATGACAATAGCAGAATTAATTTGGAAGGGTACCAAACCATCTAGGCTACCAATATTCAAGAAAATGCCACCAGACTCATCAGAAAGCGCTTCATATTGCACCAGGACAATGTCACAAAACACCCTGCCAGTTCAGTCAAGGAGTTTATCAGGGCAAAAAAATGGAAAGTCTTATATTGCCCAAATCAATCTCCATATTTAAATCAGATTGAACATGAATTTCACCAGCTGAAGAAGAAATTAAAGGCAGAAACTCCCTAAAACAAGCAACAGGCTGCATTATAGACTGGAAAAAGCATTTTGAAGGATAAGAACAAAAGTCTGGTGATGTCTTTCAGTCGAAGACTCTGACCGCTGTGATTGCGTGCAAGAGATCCGCAACTCAATGATATCTTTAAATCTTGTTAAACTGCTGCTTTTAAACTTGGGTTGTGAAATGTGATTGTTATTCATGTAAATAACCAAATTCAGAACACCATGAGGCAAACAGAAGAATAGGGATGGCATGTACTGTACGCGGCCATTAAGATGAAAACTGGACTGATGTTCTTCCATTGCAATATGTATACCTTAGTTCTATAATGAAAGAGATTGGATAATGCTCAGCTCTGGAAAAAAATTAAGAGACTACTGCAAAATGACTAGTTTATGTGTTTCTTTAATATTTCTAGGTGTTTGTTTGAGTAAAATGAAAAAGAAAATGTTTTATTCTATAAGCTACTAACAACATTTATCCTACATTTCAAATAAACATTGTCATTTAGAGCATTCATTTGCAGAAAATTGTCTAAATAACAAAAAGGATTCAGTGCTTTCAGACCATCAAATCAATATTTGGTGGAATAACCCTTTTAAACTTTTTAATCACAGCTTTCATCCTCTTGATCACATTCCAGAGGTTTTCAATGGGGTTCAGGTTTGGAGATTGAGCTGACCATGACAGGGTCTTGATCTGGTGGTCCTCCATCCACACCTTGTCTGACCTGGCTGTGTGACATGGAGAATTGTCCTGGAGGAAAATCCCAATCCTCAGAGTTGGGTGACATTATCAGAGCAGAAGGAAGCACGTTTTCTACCAGAACAACCTTGTACAAGACTTGATTCATAGCATGATATATATTTAAATAGGGGTGCACATAAATGGTGTGCAGGTGGCCATGCATACACCCCCCCCCCCCCCCAAAAAAACCCTGCAGTGTAAAAAAGTTGAGATTCCTCGTTTGTGCACTGACAGGGTTGCCTTCTATTGTAATGTACAATCACTGTTTTATATTATCTATCTGTAATATTGTACTGCAAGATTTCCATTTGAAATAAATGCATAAATCTAGGCTATGCGCTGCCACAGAGCAAATCTACAAAACTGTAAATAAGCAAAATATTTGATTCAGTGATGAACTTCACTTGGCAGTGCTAAAACCAGCAAGTGCATATACTTACTTGCTGGCAACCCCCAAAAAACAAACAAACAAACAAAAAAGCTTTTTTTTTTTTTTTTAAGATTTTCGGTTTAATAATGCTGAAAATTTATATTAAAAAAATTACTATAGTAAAAAAATAAATAAATTAATAATTAATAAAAAATAAATAAAAATAAAAAATGTATTTTTTTTAAGTGTACTCTGTTCAGTTCAGTTGAAGTTTATTTGTATAGCGCTTTTCACAAAGCAGCTTTACAGAAAATTATGTTTCAACAATACATTTAATAGTAGCTTATCAGAGGTGACTGTCAGTTAATGTGCATATGGCAGAAATTTATGGAAAAATCTATTAAAAAACATATTCAAACAGATGATGAACAATATTAACAGCAATTATTATATGTTGCAATCAAACTTTGGTAGTTCTGTATGTTGTTTCGGGGTTGGCATCATCTAAGATCCTTTGAGGGGTGCGCATCATCTCTTCTCAGGTGTTCTGGATGCAGACTGAAGCCTGAGTGTGAGTGTGGTGACTCTTGATGCACTGACTCCGGCTTTAGTCCACTCCTTGTGAAGCTCTCCCAAGTTCTTGAATCTGCTTTTCCTGACAATCTTCCCAAGTCTGTGGTCATCCCTGTTGGTTGTGCACTTTTTCCTACCACACTTTTTCCTTTCAGTCAAAGTTCTATGAATATATTTTGATACAGCACTCTATGAAAAGCCATCCCTTTCAGCAATGAAATTCTGTGGCTTACCCTCCTTGTGGAGGGTGTTGATGATTGTCTTCTGGACAGCTGTTAAGTCATAATTGTAGTTGCCTGTTCTATTTATACTTTCAAGTTTTCAATTCAATTCAAGTTTATTTGTATAGCGCTTTTTACAATACAAATCGTTACAAAGCAACTTTACAGAAAATTATGTTTCTACAATGTTTAGTAGTAGGTAGTAGTTTGTGCACGTTTGACAGGATTTTAGAAAAAATAAAAAATAATAATAATAATACAAGACGTAGTCAGCTAGACGATGAACTATCAATATTATTAATTAATAGTAATTATATGATGCAGTCACACATGTAGCAATAATTGTTAGTTCTGTTTGTTGATTCAAGGTTAGGATCATCTGGGGTCCTCTGAGGGTCAGCATCATCTCTTCTCAGGTGTTCTGGATCCAGACTGGAGCTTGTGTAAATCCTAGTTACCACGGGATGTAAATCCCGTGGCAAAACATAGAAACAAAATAGAGACATCATTAGCATAGCTGCTGATCCAACAAAGTAAAATTAGTTTAACCCAAGCTAAAGAATAAAAATGCAGATGCAACTACACTCACAATTTAAGAGATACATTATTCGAATGCTTGGCGAAAGAGATGCGTTTTTAATCTAGATTTAAACAGAGAGAGTGTGTCTGAACCCCGAACATTATCAGGAAGGCTACACTGTAAAAAATGACCGTGATTTTAACGGTAAAAAACTGTGAAAATGCTACAGTACAAATCTGTTTACTGGTTAACGGTAATTTCCTGCAAACTTTACAGGGAAAAACCGTAAACTTACGTTCCCAGAATTCTCTGCGTTGCATTTCAAATTTTGTTTGAATTTGATGTTTTTTCTTTGAAATAACTATGTTTCTTCTTAATTTTTTCTCATCTGTTATGTTTATTAGGTTTGTATGTTACATAAAATGTTGTTAAATTAATGTTTAATGCATATTTCAGTTTAATGAGTCTCACCATGATGGTGTTTAGTGCTTGTGTGAATCACACCGTGCACCTTCTATGTATCTTATTATTTAAAAGCTACTTATGATGGGCTTTGTTTCACCACGTTACTCTCTCATCACCACCTGCTTTTGGTGGTTACCAGTGTAATCCAAAGGTATAAAACAGATTTCAGTGCTTCAATAAGTTCGAATATTAATATTATATCAATTAAATTATGGTATTAAACTGTAAATATCAAGTAAAACCGTTAAACCTACAACAGTGTAACTGTTGTATTTTTTACGGTATAAAACGGTTTTACCGTAGTTTTTACGGTATAATTCTGGCAACCACAGCTGCCGGTTTTTTACCGTATATTTTATGGAATATTTTTAACAGTGTATTCCAGAGTTTGGGAGACAAATGTGAAAAAGCTCTACCTCCTTTAGTGGACTTTGCTATCCTAGGAACTACCAAAAGTCCAGCGTTTTGTGACCTTAGGGTGCGTGATGGGTTGTAGCGTGGTAGAAGGCTAGTTAGGTATGCAGGAGCTAAACCATTTAGGGCCTTATTGGTAAGTAATGATAATTTGTAACTGATACGGAACTTAATAGGTAGCCAGTGCAGAGACTGTAAAATTGGGGTAATATGATCATATTTTCTTGACCTCGTAAGGACTCTAGCTGCTGCATTTTGGACTACCTGTAGCTTGTTTATTGATGAAGCAGGACAACCACCTAGAAGTGCATTACAATAGTCCAGTCTAGAGGTCATATATGCATGAACTAGCTTTTCTGCATCAGAAACAGATAACATGTTTCGTAGCTTGGCAATGTTTCTAGGATGGAAGAATGCAGTTTTTGTATTGCTGTCCAATATAACACCCAGATTTCTGACTGTAGAGGAAGTAACAGTACATCCGTCTAGCTGCAGATTGTAATCTACAAGATTCTGTGTGGTGTTTTTTGGTCCAATAATTAATATCTCTGTCTTATCCGAATTTAATTGGAGAAAATTATTTGTCATCAAATCTTTTACATTTTTAACACACTCTGTTAGCTTAGATAATTGGGAAGTTTCATCTGGTCTCGTTGAGATATATAGCTGAGTATCATCAGCATAACAGTGGAAACTAATTCCGTATTTTCTAATAATATTACCAAGGGGAAACATGTATATTGAAAATAGAAGGGGACCTAGGACGGATCCTTGTGGCACTCCATATTTTACTGATGATAAATGAGATGACACCCCATTTAAATAAACAAAATGGTAGCGATCGGACAGGTAGGATCTAAACCATCTTAGAGCCTGCCCTTGAATACCTGTATAGTTTTGTAATCGATCTATGAGTATGTCATGATCTATGGTGTCGAACGCTGCACTAAGCTCAAGTAAGACTAGAAATGAGATGCAGCCTTGATCTGACGCAAGGAGCAGGTCATTTGTAATTTTAACAAGTGCAGTTTCTGTGCTATGGTGGGGCCTAAAACCTGACTGAAATTCTTCATACAGATCATTTTTATGCAGGAAGGTGCTCAATTGAGCAGACACAACTTTTTCTAAAATTTTAGACATAAATGGAAGATTTGAAATAGGCCTATAATTTGCCAGTACACTAGGATCTAGTTTTGGTTTCTTAATAAGAGGCTTGATAACCGCCAGCTTGAATGGTTTTGGGACGTGACCTAAAGATAACGACGAGTTAATGATATTGAGAAGCGGTTCTTCGGCTACAGGTAACAGCTCTTTTAGTAATTTAGTGGTTACAGGATCTAATAAACATGTTGTTGGTTTAGATACAGTGATAAGTTTATTTAGCTCTTCCTGTCCTATATTTGTAAAGCACTGCAGTTTATCTTTGGGTGCGATGGATGAAACTGAAGTGTTAGACGCTGTAGAATCTACATTCGCTATTGTATTTCTAATGTTATCTATTTTATCAGTGAAGAAATTCATAGTAGCGTCTGGTAATTTGTTAATTTAGCCACTGTGCTAAATAAAAACCTTGGATTGTTTTGGTTATTTTCAATGAGTTTGTGGATATGCTCTGCCCTAGCAGTTTTTAGAGCCTGTCTATAGCTGGACATACTGTTTTTCCATGCAATTCTAAAAACTTCCAAGTTAGTTTTTCTCCATTTGCGTTCAAGACTACGAGTTACTTTCTTGAGAGAGTGAGTATTACTGTTATACCATGGCACAGTACGTTTTTCTCTAACCTTTTTCAATTTGATGGGGGCAACAGCTTCTAATGTATTAGAGAAAATAGTGCCCATGTTGTCAGTAATTTCGTCTAATTAATGTGTATTTTTGGGTACAAATAGCAGTTGAGATAGATCAGGCAGGTTATTTGCGAATCTTTCTTTGGTGGCTGGAACAATAGTTCTGCCCAGACGGTAACGCTGAGACATATAGTTAATATCAGTTATACGCAGCATGCACGATACAAGGAAATGGTCTGTAATATCATCACTTTGGGGTACAACATCTATAGCAGTAAGATCGATTCTATGCGATATAATTAGATCTAGTGTATGATTAAAACGATGAGTGGGCCCGGTGACATTTTGCTTGACTCCAAAGGAGTTTATTAGGTCAATAAACGCAAGTCCTAATGTATCATTTGCATTATCAACGTGAATATTAAAATCTCCCATGATTAGTGCCTTATCAACTGTAACTAGAAGGTCTGAGAGGAAATCTGCAAATTCTTTTAGGAATTCTGTATACGGCCCTGGTGGTCTATACACAGTAGCCAGAGCAAGAGATACATTAGATTTATTTTGCATGTCTGACAGTGTAACATTTAGCAGAAGTATTTCAAAAGAGTTAAACCTGTATCCTGTTTTCTGGGTAACATTGAGAATATCACTATATATTGTTGCGACACCTCCGCCACGACCAGTCTGACGGGGCTCATGCTTATAACAGTAGTTCGGTGGAGTAGACTCATTTAGACCAAAATAATCATTTGGTTTTAGCCAGGTTTCAGTCAAGCAGAGTACATCAAAACTATTTTCTGTGATCATTTCATTTACAATAACTGCTTTGGGTGTGAGTGATCTAATATTTATGAGCCCAAACTTTAAAAACTGTTTTTGTTCATTTACTTTACATTTTTCTGGTTTAATTACGATAAGATTTTTTCTAGATCCTACATTATATTTTGACCTCACTATTCGAGGAACTGACACAGTCTTAATAGTTTTTACAGCGCAAGTACTTTTATCATTTAAGCGGGTAGAACAAAACTCATCATAATAGTTATTAGAGAATTGTCTTACTAGTCACATGGAGCGAAGTGTTCTGGAGATGTTGTCAGAGAGCAGCTCCGCTCCGATTCTGCTGGGGTGTAATCCATCAGCGCGAAACAGCCTAGGACGCTCCCAGAAAAGATTCCAGTTATTAACAAATAGCAGTTTCTGTTCTTTACACCATGATAACAACCATTCATTTAAAGCAAAAAGTCTACTGAACCTTTCGTGTCCTCGTCGATACGTGGGCAGTGGTCCTGACACGACGATCGTCGCCGCGGGCGTCGTGCTGCGAACCGTCTCGATCAGGCTGCTGAAGTCCCTCTTCAGCGTCTCCGTCTGCCGCAGCGTGGTGTCGTTAACCCCGGCGTGAAGCACGACCGCTCTGGGGCTCTCCTCGGCCTTCAGGATCGCGGGTATCTGTACAGAAACATCGAGAACACTAGCACCAGGCAAACAATGAGTGTGCACTTTACCTTCGGCTAACGTAGCACTTACGTGTCGGACGATGAAGTCTCCGATGATCACAGCGTCGCGTCCTGTCTCGCGGAGGGGAGCGAAGCGGTTCCGGATGGAGATGTCGAAGGCAGGAGGGGGAGAAGTCGTCGCCCGGTACCTGGCTCGCGTCCTCCGCTGTGGATGCACCCAGGGTCCGTGGTGTCCCGGCGTCGCAGTGAAGGACATCTGGGAAGATCGCGTCCTGGGTGCACCGGGCCTGTGCAGAGAAACACACAGAGTAGACGTGGTGGGACTGTTAGCAGCACGCGGTATACTTACCCCGGACTTGTGAGCGTCAGCCCGGGATGATTCCAGCGCGGCTCTCCGCTCTCTCAGCTGGGCCTGCCTCACCTCCAGGTCGCGAATCTGCTTTCCCATGGCCTCGAGCTCGAGCTGCACAGAGTGGAGACATTCATCCGCCATTAAAGCACGTAACAGTGAGTACAGCAGTGGTAATGTGTGTGAATAGAGTATTAGCAATGTAAGCGCAGTTAGCTGCAACCACGCTTGCTGATGCTAACGGGCTAAAAGCTAATAGCGGACCCGGGAGATCAAAATAAAACTAGTGATAGCGAGGCGCTCTGATTGTTTTTGTTGCAGAATACAATAGAGGATATATTCACACGTTATATAAACGGAAACGATGATGTATAAAATTGATTTTTGAGTTAAAAATAGTCAATGAAAAGAATATAGTGACGGAGCTCAAACGCAGTACAGCCACCAACAACAAACAGGAAGTGACGTATACTTAAAATTAATCAAACTTAAAAATTAAAACAACAACAACAACAACAAAAACTCTTGAAATATTTTAGTGTGTGTGCAATGAATCTAGAACAGGGGTCTTCAACACGTCGCTCGAGAGCTACCAGTACGCGTTCTTTTTCAATCCGCAGACCGCGACGGCGCAGAGCGAGAAACCGAGGATAAAGCGGCTTACAGGATGCGGAAAGCGCTGCGCTATTAAACCCATTCATTTCAATGGCTTGCGCCGTGCAAGGGCTTTTGTTGCTGCACTGACGATAGCGCACACGCCACGCTTACTTTTTAAAAAAAGCATACTTTTTTAAAATGACCATGTTGCCATTTTCATTTGAAAATGTAGCTTTTAGTGTAATACATTTTCCAGTACATGTGGCAAAGAGGTTTGCATACTTGAGCTAAGTACTAGAAATGCAAACAGTAAAATGTTGTGTGTACAGTAAACTAAAGTGCCATGTGTATGTGAGAGAGAGAGAGAGATCATGAAGACTTGTATTTGGCTTATTCAGTTATATGTTATATGTTATATATGCAAGGTTGGTGGTTCGATTCCCAGGGAACACATGATAAGTAAAAATTGATAGCCTGAATGCACTGTAAGTCGCTTTGGATAAAAGTGTCTGCTAAATGCATAAATTGAATTGAATTTAATTTTAATTTTAATTTTAATTTTAATTTTAATTATATATGTATATATATATATATATATATATATATATATATATATATATATATATATATATACCCACTAGAATGAAAATCATAGAATCGCCCCTCCCAAGACATATTGACATATAGGCCTTGAGGTTATTTAAATGATCCCGTTATTTATTTTAATTACCACTGAACCCATATTTGATTATCGCGATTTGAAAAACTCACAGTAAATATACAGTTCGGATTTAATCAAAGTTATGTCTGAACAACTATTATTTATAAAAGTAAATATATTAAACACAAAAAAACGTAGTATTTATAACTTTTCAATGTCTACTTAACATGAATAGTTAATGTAACGCAAAATTGTAAGTTACAAAGTGAACTTAAGTGTATGCATAAATAAAATGAAAGAAAATAAGTCACATCAACTACTAGAACAATTACATTAAAATTAAGTAAATCTAGCTTAAAATTTTAAGTATTTGTCTGAGCCACGTGATATGCCGTTTCCTGCCAAGGAGCCATTTTGTGAAGCACATGTGAAGACTGTGAGAAGGGGTAAGCTAAGTTTTTTTGAAAACTAAGTATGATATTAGATTTTGGCGGTTTACCATCAATGAACCTCTGTTTTTGTGTGTGTGTGTGTTAGTGGGTGAAACGCAACGTGATGTAGATGCTGAAAAGAGGTAAGCTTACTTAATTTGTCTCTATAACGTATAATGTTACTCGTTTATTGCGTTTGTGATCAAAAAAGCAACTTTTAAACTGAATTTCTGAATCGCTTAGAATAATGCTTCAGTAATTAGAAACATGTATTGACTACTTATAAAAACATAGAGTTTGTATGTGTAAACCCATTCCAGGATAATAATAATAAAAAGTACGGACACAATGTTCTAATGTTCTCTATAATCTGACTGACTTGGCCATTCTCCAATTAGCTATAAAAAAAAACTCTTGTCACTGAAGAAATCTCAGATCATTGTTGTGGTGTATAGATTTTTATTTTCTCTTTCAAAATTCATTTTTCTTTCAACTTCAATTTCATCAGCAGTTTCACCGTCATTATAGATGAGTTGGTCAAATAATGCCTTCATTCACAAAGTCTATGGAGTCACTGTATAGTTGTGATTGTGTGTGTCTGCACCATAACAAGCCACATTTGTTTTACTTTTCAGACCAGCCCTGTGGAACAACGTAGAGAAGTTGCAATTCTATTCTTAATTGTCTGCTTCTCTGAGAATCTCATCAAGCACAGGTGAGCATCTGAAATCGATCAACAACCAAGTTACTTTCCAAACCTAAATAAACAACTCATATAAAGTCAGTTAATTAAATTCAACTTATTTTATTTTAAAATATAAATGTCTATTTCTAATCTTATTTTTTGTGTTATTTCATTGCAATGTATTTTTTTGCACTGAGAAACAATCTGAAAAAATATAAAGTGGTGTTGTAAGTAAATACACATTTGCTTTGTTTTGTTTTTTAGTTTAGTTTTTTAAGGAAACTCATGGGAATAAGGAGGAACTGGAACTGCTCACACTTAAAATCATCACGAAAGGTGGCTCAACAGATGATACATTACAGACTGGGATAGTGCTGGAAGGCATAGAGGTGATGATGGGATTGGCAGGTGTTGCAAAGGCTTGTGTTTTTCTGCTTGACCTAGTTTATGCAATTCATCTGAGTTATCCTAAAGAGCTCAATGTAGAATGTTTGTCTGCAACTGTTTGATTACATTCTTGTTTTATTCTCAGGATGTTTGTCGCGTGTTCCAAAAGTAAATGTTAGAAAAAATGTTGCAAAGGGTGAAAAAAAAGTGACCTATTGTGAAGATTGCAATCTCTATCTTACAAACTAAACAAAAAAATATTTGTTTTCTAGTTTTATTAGGAATTCTGTACAAAAGTAAATGTTGGGAAAATGTAAATCCTTTAAGAAGTGTTGCAAAGGGTGAAAAATCAAGGAAATAACCTGTTGGAAGTGAACTTCCATTTGTATATTTGTCACATTTTCTTGTACATTCATGATGTGTGGTTTTAGGCTTCAACGTTGCTTTTCAGCCTGTTAAAAAAATAAACTGAAATGCTTTATTTTGTGTAATTTGCTTGTCTAATTTATTTAAGATATTAAATGTACTGTATGCAGACCAATAGCAGAATATCTAAAATTAGTTAAAATCTTAAGTTGGTTTAACTAAATTTTTAAATATAAATAAGTGTAAATGTTAAGTTAACACAGCTTTAAATTACTTGGTAGATTATATAATGTTGAATATTTTAAGTAAGAAAAGTTGAGTTAATATAGTTCATATAACAAAGATTATCTTGTTTATTTTAAGTAAAATTGTTGTAAAAAGTTGGGTTTACTTAAAGGTCACGTTTTTCGTGCTTTTTTGAAGCTTTGATTGTGTTTACAGTGTGTAATATAACATGTTCATGTTTCACCTGTAAAAAAACACAGTATTTTTCACACAATTCACTTATCTGTATACCGCTGTTTTCACTGTCATTAAAACGGGCTGATGACTTCCTAGTTCTATAAAGTCCCTCCTTCAGAAATACGTAACGAGTTCTGATTGGGCCAGCGGTTCCTGTGTTGTGATTCCACAACAGCTTAGAGCACGCTGCCCTCCTGGAAACACGATTGGGCTAGTTTTGAGAAGCAAGTGGGCAGGATTTGTTTTGAAAACCTGGCAATCCTGATCTGAACCAGAGACAATGTCTGAACGCATGTGTTGGGGATGTACTTATAATCACAGGAGCGTTTTTACTGACGAAATGCGCATGAAAATCGCATTCGATTTTTTTGCACAGCCCTAACATCTAGTTAACAAAGCTAAACAGCGTTGCCCTTTGTGTAATAAGTTACAGAAACTGTTTAACGCACCAACTTAAATAATAAAATACACTTACCGGTTGTGGTCCATAAACAACGCCTTCTCCAGACAAAGAGGGAACTGCTCCATCTTTCAAGAATAATCTTTGTGCGAATCCGGCATTAAACTGATTGAGATTGAGGAAGCTGTCCTCAGCAAAATGTGCTGTACATAGTTTTACATGTGGATTATAATTTTCGGGAACCGAGTTAAACATAAATTGTAACCATTGATCTCTAAGTACAGCGTCCCTGGGAAGGCCAAACAAAGATGATTGGACTCAGAGATGAAAATAACAGCGTTTCGACGACATGGTGACAAACACAGACTCAACTCTTCCTCTTTTCCGTCGGACCCCTTTTTTGTGTATTCATGTGGGCGGAGGTTAGTCAAAAAACTGTTTTAGTGACATCATTACTGCAGGAACCAGAGGGATGTAGTCCAAACGGGTAGTCCGATGTAGGCGAATTCTGTAAAATAAAATATCTCGCTTGGCATTGAAATTTGAGCTTTAGAATTTTACAGATATTATTTATACTCTAACAACAACATTACACACAAACTAAAGTTTAAAACATGGGATCATGAAGAACGGGACCTCTAAAAAGAGTGTTGCAAAAATGGTGCATATATATTTTAAGTAAATCCAACACAACATTTTAATCAGTGTAGTTTCGTTCTTGTGAAAAAATTATTGAAGGGAGACTGCTGAGGGAAATTAGATGAAACAATATATGTTTTTATTATTTGTGTGAATGCATAATAGGTTACTGTGGAAACAGCTCTGTTCTGTGGTTCATAAGCACCCTCTGCTGTCAAACTGTGGTTTTACAAATTAATTCAGTCTGCCATATTTTTGTTCAGACAAATACAAAATCAGACCATATTTTTGTTGTAAATCTTAACCAGTCGATGGAAAATAGCCTATCTTGTTATCAGAGGTGTTGAGATTTTTAGAATGCACATTAGCTTATGTAGAACTGTTTATGGAGCATATAAATTTAAATTTATTATTCTGACTCATCCTTTTATTTTAAATAATAATAATTAAAGGCTGATATATTCTAATTTTCTTTTTTAAAATGGTCAAAATTTTGTTTGAACATGTAGTACATGTCAGTAGATAACATGTTATGAATATGTTTTGTTAGTTTAAAATCTGCTCATGATTTTTTAAATGTTTTATTTCACTGTTTAAGCAAATAAAAAGTGCATTGTGCTGCTAATTTTACTAAATTGGTAAAATTATTTCATTGTGTGTATCAGTACTTTTTAAATATTTCCAGCATATTTGAACAAAGGCGTGTATAGCAGTTTTGATTGATAGATTATTTAAGAGATTTAAGTACTTTGTAACATCGGTAGCTCTTAGCCGCTTTCATTTTTAAAAAGTAGCTCCCAAATGAAATAAGGATTGGAGACCCTTGATCTAGAATATAAGAAAGTTTGCTTTAAAAAATTAAAAATAAAAAAAATTATTAATTGCAATTAAAAATAATAAAAATAATTTCCAAGATACTAATTATTTTATAGATGCACCTGTATTACCAAGGGGCAGCAACGTGTATATTGAAAATAGCATAGGACCTAGGAGAGATCCTTGTGGCACTCCATAGTTATGATAGTTGATAGGTGATAATTGAAATGACTTCCCATTTAAATAAACAAAGTGGTAGCGTTTGGACATGTGGGAGCTAAACCATCTTAAAGCCTGCCCTTGAATACCCGTATAGTTTTGTAATCTATCTATGAGTATGTCATGATCTATGGTGTCGAACGCAGCACTAAGATCAAGTAAAACAAGCAATGAGATGCAGCCTTGGTCTGACGCAAGAAGCAAGTCATTTGTAATTTTAACAAGTGCAGTTTATGTGCTATGGTGGGGGAAATTCTTCTTAGAGATCATTTTTTGCAGGAAGGAGCACAATTGAAATGACACAACCTTTTCTAAAATTTTACACATCAATGGATTTGTCATTCATTTGCCAGTTCACTAGGATCTAGTTGTGGTTTCTTAAGAGGCTTAATAACCGCCATATATAAAATAATTATATTTTTTATTTAATACTTTTTTTATTTTATTTTAAAATATAACAGTATTAGCAAACTTTATTATTTTAGGAAAATAAAAAAAATACTATTATTGCTATTATTAATTATTTAATTTTTTATAATTATATTTAATGGGTCACACTATGTGCAGTGTGAGCATTAAACCAAATCTGGTTCTTTGTAAATAGTTACAGTGGTGGCCAAAATGATTATAACATCTGACAAATCTGAAAATATTGACTTTTTTGCCTCCAAAACATGATTTAATTTCATTATGTTCATGGAACATGCAGATGGTTGCTCTGAGCACAACAAATATCAGATGAAGTGAGTCGTACTGTTTTTATCTACTTTTAACTTTAATATTTGGTATGTCCAGTTGCAGCAATTACAGGAGCACATCTCTCTGGCATAGTGTCAATATACTGTATTTCCTGAGAACTTCAACAATAATGTTATCCCATGCCTTCTGCAACTCAAGCCAAAGGCTTTCCTTTGAATGTACAATAGATCGGTCCAGTTTATTTTCTAACTCACCCTAAATTTGCTCAATGGAATTGAGGTCTGGACTTGCTATTGGCAGATTCCTTCCATTGCAGGTACATTGCACATTTAAAATCTTGTTAAATAATGCTAGATATCAAAATAAGATTTAACAATTGTTTTAAATATTTGGGTTATGGCTTACAATTCATGCCACTCACCTCAGTTTCGCTCTCAAACAAAATCACCGTGAATCAGTTTGACAGAATCATTAAAAAGAAGAAATAGTAGCTCTGTGATCAGGTTTTGTTTTTTCTCACGGTTCTAAAATAACCACCTCATTAACTACTTTGACGTGTCTTCTCGATGCTTTCTCAGGCGAATCTGAAATCAATCGTTCTTGCAGGTCAAAAGGCATTATCTCTACAGCCAATGCAATTTTAGCAGCTGATGTGAAGGTGAAAGTTTGAAGCTTGAGAAGCTTATTAGCATTTAATTTCCTCTCCAGACACAATGCAGCTATTTCTATGGCTGTGGCAGAGCACATAGTGTTCGTAATATGGAATTGTTATAAAACTATAGCCTGCGAGCTAGCTAATGGTCAGCGTTTTTGTCCTTTCTCGACTGAACTCAGGTCGCTTTTTCTGCCACAGGTAGAAGCAAGTGCAAAGAACCTAATTCCTTTTCTATCCCCTTCTAACCTCTTCCACACTCTTCTCCTCCTCATAGACAGACAATCAATACTTTATCAGCCGCCAGACAGCCAAAGCTACAGCCGCGCCACCAGAGAAGCAATTAGCCGCCTTAACAAAGACGGACGCTTGTCTCCATCCTAAACAAAAGGAAGTGACGGCCGGGAGAGAGAAAACAAACTCCACATCAAGGTGTTTTTGTCACTTTGCATTTGGATGCCAAGCGCCTCACGCCAGCCCCTAATGGATATTGAATAGACAGGCGCACATTAGGAAACTGCACCAAACAAACAAATAGTCCTTATCGGAGCAGGCTATTCATTTAAAAAGCAACGTGGGAACCCTGAGGGGACCCTTGAAGAGAAAACAAGAGAGGGACCGAACGAGAGTGCGTGAGAGAGAGAGAGAGACACTTCTTTGTTCGAGTCATCCCAGGAGTATTTGCCGCCGTTACGTTTTTTCCCGCTACGATCATTCAAAGCTAATTGGGTGACAGGAGTTCTGAGTCTGCAATATCTTGTGTTTGCTTTGACACAAAGGCGAAGCTCAGCAGGGCAAGATGGCGCGTAAACAAGCGTGACAGTCGCTCCTGATGCTGTACCATTCATTTGTTAATTAAGATGGATGACTCATTATGGTCTCGTAAGCTACATGTGCTACGGGGAGAGACGGAGAGAGACACTTCATGCCGGTGTCAGTTGTATAATTGATGCCAGAGCTTGCCGGAGATCTGACGCCCTGTTTCCAACGAGACGAGGGCCTTTCATTCACTGATGACACACAGGAGGCAGCGTGGGTAAGAACTCTCAGAACATACACTAGCCTACACACTTCAAAAGGGCATCGTATAATGTACAGCACCAACACGCACTCGTCA
This sequence comes from Carassius carassius, assembly GCF_963082965.1. Lineage (NCBI taxonomy): Eukaryota > Metazoa > Chordata > Actinopteri > Cypriniformes > Cyprinidae > Carassius > Carassius carassius. Next base: position 16,976,093 of record NC_081798.1, read on the forward strand.
TTTCACACGCCGTTTCCAAAAACAAAAATCTGTCTCGAAGGGCAATAGGTTTTTTAAGATGTCCAAGAACCACACGTCTATTTCCCATCTGCCTGGTCACAGAAAAATAGCAAGCGCTGGCTGAAATTGACAGGCTTGTGCAACTTGTATGAGTCAAGAGACTCATGTAAATTGTGGTTTATGCCACGGTACACTGGAAATAAAACTACTGCTTAATGAGTCACTCAAAGTAACTAATTTTAATTACTTAAAACTCGTCTTTGATAATGGCTTCAATGTCACTCTACACCCAAGAAACAGGAATATGCAAATTAGCCCCTGGTCTTCACTCAAACCTGCTCCACAATCCACATTTGCCTGAAGTAAACACTACACAATGGCAATATATTAGATCAATCCATCTGTACATGTTTGAACCAAAACTGATTCCGAAGAAGAGGAAGAACAAATTATACAGGATCATATACAAGTCAGGGTAGCAGAATGGTGATGCATATTATGTATCGTGCTCTATATTTTCGTAAACGTAATGGTAATTGATATCATTAGCTTTTGGCTTGATTGCATTATCAAACAGCTAATAATGTGTCACAAATGTTACACAAAGCATGTTACTGTTGGACATCTCAGAGAGCTACCTTCTAAAACTCAACATCCTTAGGTAGAAACACTTTGATTTTTATATGAAAAGTTTCACCCACAAGATGAAAAAAAAATTCCCTTAATAATATAAATAATAAGTGCTATTGTTGTTTTCACTAATGTGCAACCTGTTCATTTACAGTATGTTAACATCTCAAAAAATGTGTTTTAGGGTTTCATGACACTTTAAAACCTGATGCACTTAGGTGAAAAGCAACAGCACATAGGATATTATTTTTATATAAATATAAGCATGTTAGTATATTAAGAAAAAAAACTTGTTCAAAACACAATTAATAAAATCTAGTCTCATATCCTGGTGTTGCTTGTTATGTCAAGGATTTTTAGATTTTTAAGTGGAAAATTGGTGCAGCTATCTGTGAGAGCAATATTAATCCAATGGCATTAAAGGAACATTAATTAATGCACAAATAGTGGGAAATGCATAAAGTCAAAATAAGGAAGAACTTGTTTTTAAGACTTTAACAACATGGTGCACTAATAAATCAAAATAAAATGTGATGTAAAATTCACATTATTTAATACACTGTGTATTTCCAGCAAAAAATAGCTATAAAAATAATCAGTATAGAAAATTTCCATTTGTATAGACATTAATGTAAAAAAAAAAAGTGAAACACTCAATACGGCAGCTGTAGGTGTCAATCACCTGTTTGTTCAATGTAATAACACTACTATTTGAATAAATTTCTGTACTATAATACCCTAATGCATATGAACTACAGCTTGGGATCAGTAAGATTATTGTTTTTGCAGTAAATTGATGATATGTAGCAGAAAAACATTCATAAAGTTGGCGATATACAGGGTAGACTTGAGGGTGGGTGATATACAGGTAGACATGATTAAGAAGTAGAAATTCGTCAACCGGTAGAAATTTTTAATTATCATCTCTCGCGGTTAAATGCTCACATGATGTTGCTGTGCAGTGTTCACAAAAAACCTGCATTTTTAAGCATTGCGGTTTAAAAAAGTGATTTTAAGCCATTGAAATTACTGTAGCAGCAAAAGATAATTCATTTCACTATATGCACTCATTTCACTATAGACGGTGCTCATAAAGCGCAGGATTAGCGAATGAAATTATTGTTGCCACTTTATAGGCCTTGAGCGGTTAAATACACACACTCTCATGGGTCAAAATTCCTGTCTTTGCAAGTATCCTTGTAAACACAGTAATTTAGGTCTTAAGTGAAGAAAAAAAAAAAAAACGCTGAGAAAGAAATGTGTAACAGTATACTGGATGTGGGGCAGCTCTTAAAGTGATAGCAGTCTAGTATTGAGTCTAAGCTTGACTAAATCACTTTTTTAACTTTAATAAGAAGAAATATATTTAATTTACAGTGAGGAATATGCAGTTTTAAAACATTTGGTTACTTTATACAAAGTATGCATTTCTTATTTGTTCTACTGTAGTTTTTTGTTTTTTGTACTGCTTGTAATAAGTTTTGTAATAAGCTTGTAATAACTTTTCTTCAGTGAGCTTGAGGTTTTTTTTTTTTCTTTCTTTTTTTAAGTCTAGTATTAGTTTTTAGTGATATTGTCAAGTATTGATACAAGTATTATGAAATTTATATGGTATCAAAATTTGGCTATCAAAAACCTTTTTAAGGCATCATCAAAGATTCAGTAAAAAAATATATATATATATATATATGTGTGTGTGTGTGTGTGTGTGTGTGTGTATCTCAAGCAGCAACACTGTTCTCAACATAGGAAATGTTTCTTGAGCAGCATATCATTTCATTTCTGAAGGATCATGTGACAATTCAAACAAAACAGTTATTTTAAACTGTAATAATATTTAATAAATATTTTTGATTAAACAACCAGCACTGGTCAGCATAAAAGACATCAAAGACACAATTTGTGGTACCGTTACTGTCAAATTTATTTCTTACATTATTAAAACAGATTTTTGACAAACAGTCAAGTCTTTACCCATTCATCAAGACAGCGGATGTTCTTATATAAGGCTGAAATAGCTGCCGGGGGCGTTAATAATATAGTCGTCGAGTGAACTGACTTGCTTTAAAGTACTCATTAATTTTGAACAGACAGAAACTTTGATCACAGTCTACACAAATTTTACCCTATTTTTTTTTTCTAGCATGTTTGCAAAAACTGTTATGCAATATTTCAAATGGACCATTTTTTCCAGGCCAGTGTGTTTTTGTGATAAAATGCATTTCAACCACTAACCAGTAACAATCAAACCAGTGTTTGGTCACGTTATAAACCAGACAGACAGTCTGTTCTTCTAAATAAGCTGCAATGAGGAACAGACTTTATGCTGATTACTAAGCGACTACAAGTAATTAGATTCACACATACGGTGGCAGTCTGCCCGTTTTTCTAAAACGAGTCAAACTCTGGCGGTCTAGAGACACGGAGCACTTGGACGTCCTCGGTCGACTATGCATGGCACTCGTTGAGCAGTGGGAGTTGGTTTTTAATGGAAAGAGAACAGTGGGAGACAATCTCCTGTTTGAACGTGGGAGCCCCCGCACTGCACACACACTCATGGCCGATGAGTAACGTGAACGTGAGCGAGCGCCGGGTGAATGAATTAAACATCCCCCTCAACATGTGCACATATGACAGGCTGAGGACGTGAGGCGGGCAGAACAGCGTGAATCAGTCTGAATCAAGCCTCCACTCTCTCTTTCCCTTGCTGTCAATCATAACTCCCCATCTTTCTTTTTCAACCCCTCGGTGCACAATCAATCCCAGAATCCTTTGCTTTCATTACCGGCGGTGAGATGCCCTGCTCACCCACTGTCTGTTTGGCCCTCACCTCTATCTGAAGTGACCAAGACCTGCATCACATTCACATCACACATTCGACATTTAGAACCGATGCAATCCTGCTAAACACGCTGAGTTCCTTGCATCCCCTACATGAAGTGAGACTATATATACCGGCATTTCCTTTAAAGGAATTATTCATTCAATAGTCTGTGTCTCAGGATGATATTATTTGTTTTTCAAAGAATTTTCTGGGTCACGTTTCTGGAATTTATAACATAGCCCCAAAGCTTTTATGTAAATTCATGCATTTCATCTCTCTGCTAATAATAATTCATATTTTCTACGGTCTAGGATGCATATATATATATATACAGATGCATAAGCCTAAATTTGGTGTTTTTATGGTAATACTTTACAGTAAAGTTCAGTATGTTTAATATTACTTTATGCATTAGGCATCAAGAACTAACAATGCACTTTTTATACTTTAAAGCTATTTTGGTTACACTTTATTTTAAGGACCAATTCTCAGTATTAACTTGCTGCTTATTAGTATGCATAGTACTAGCATATTGGCTGTTTATTAGTACTTATAAACCACATATTAATGCCTTATTCTGCATATTTTTAAACTTAACAACTACATTAATAACTATTAATAAGCAGCGAATTAGGAGTTTGAGATAAACGTTATAGTTATGTCATGATAGTTACTTTTTAACAGGTTTTATATTATAATAATATCATTTTAATAATTAATTTCTTAAATATATAATTTCTGTATTTATAAATACAAATTTAGTTAATTTATAATTCCTACTTTATTCATTTCTTATATAATACTTGAATTTATTTTTATTTAAAAATATATATTTTTACTTGTTTATTACTTACAACTATATAACTACAGTATAAGTGTTACAGATGTAAACGTAGAAATTAACATTAACCTAAATACTGTTTGTAAATACTGTTCGTTGTTATTTCATACTTATTTTAAAGTGGAACCATTTTTTATATTTAATTAGTCTAAGAATAGTACATAAATATAGATAGAATCATCCAACTTTAAGTAAAGTATACTATATAACTAGGGTTACAGTATATTTTAGATTGGGTAATGCTATTCACTGTTAACGCACAGCTCTTTTGCCTTTTGTCAAGAATGAGTCATTTATACATGTTTTAACAATTTATGCATGACTAATGTAGCTACAGTATAGGCCACTTGGAAGTTGGAACAAAGAAATAAAAGAAGACCTCTGTAACATCGTAACATCTCAGCACTCTAAATAGGCCTAGGCATAGGTTCATTTAGCCTTTAAATAGGCCAACGCACCAATAAAAACAAGTGTTTCTTAACAAATTAAATTAATATTCTAAATTAATATGGGTATTTTGCAATAACGAAATTAAGATAAAGTCTCCGCCAGATTTGCTTCGCCACTAGCAGCTGAAATTATGCCAACAGTAGCCTTTACTCTGTCTACATTATGCATTTAAGACTCAATTAATATTTAGTTATAATTTGAAAAACCTTTACTCACCAAGATTAGGCTAGGCATACATGTTTTTGTGGAGAAAAATTATTGAATCCACTGTAGGTGGCTTCAGCGCGGTCCTGTGCTCACTCATGGTGCGTCCAGCAATATAACCCACTGGCTCATTATATAAACATGGTCAAAACTTTTCCACACTCAGACTTTGCTTTAGTTGCTGGTACAACCAAAATGTAATCGCCAGAGTCAAGCCTCCGTTTCACCTACTCCACCTACTTCACATCTTTCTTGCGCTAATCGAAACACATCACATGACCACTCATTTACCTCGCAAACCAGAGCAAAACCCCGAGCCGTGTAAAAAGATATAAATTAAGCCCGAACCCGTCGGGTCCCGTTGCATTCAGGCAAAGATTTTGGCTGTTTATTAGTATTAATAAAGCACATATTTATAATTTATTCTGCTTGTCCACATTCTAGATCCTTTAAATGGGATAATGCATTATTTTTCCACATAATTTACCTTTTTTCTACACCGCTCTGTCCCTTCTGCTATGAACAAGCTGATTATTTCCTGTTTTTATGAAGCTCCTCCCTCAGAAATACACAATGGACTCTAATTGATTAGCTGGCCCAGTGTGTTGTGATTTACTAAACCGCAACGCTAAACTGAAACGTCACACAACTCAGCTCAGCGGCATGTGCTCTGGTTGTACTGTAAACAATGGCGTTGTCAATATTGCTTATCAATTTGACCCCGATTGCGACTCAGAATATATTAGTGAAGGGGAGTGCGCAGAACCTGTGCAAGCACGGCTCTTAATGGTATGTTTTTTTTCATTGTTGTTATCTCATACATTAAGATGCGCTGTTATTTGTAAATGCTACTGCTTATGTTAGGTTTTAATATACAGTTTTATCCTGATTAAAGCTTTAATACAGCACGGCAACCACATGCATGTCCATGTTTAATGCTTCTCTATGTGAAAACCATGTGAAAAATATCTGTCTGTCTATGCACATAAAGTGTAGAATTAGAACACTATTTATTGGAGCTAACCTGATGATCTGAATCAGGTGAGAGATATGCAGAGCAGGGCGGATTAAGAGCAGGAATAGGATTAAGAACCACTGCTTTAGAACATTAATTTTGAAACTTGTGAATCCATTAGAATCGTTAGAAGACAGAATCACGATTCATATATGAATAGATTTTTTTGTGCTACCCTAGTTTTGATGGCATGGCAACAACTCCATCTTCTCTAAAGCAATGCAACATGGTCCTTTGTTCCTGTGGGCGGGGTTTATTAGGGTTTGTGATGTCACAAACCCAGGAATTAACTCGTTGTAGTCCCTGAGCGGTTTTTGTAGGCATTAAACTGCCATAATGGTAAAAGAGGATATCTCTATTTTCATTGAACTTTCAGTATCAAAACTTTGCAGATATCATTCATGCTCAAACAGCAACATTACACACTAACGTTAAAAAAAATTCAAAATTGCAATCAACCAAACCTTTAACCCTACCCCATATAATATATTAAAACAACTGCCTTACTATCAATAGACAGCGAAATAGGTGTTTATTAAAGAAAAACTCTTAATACTGAATATGTGTTCCCTAATCTAAAGTGTTGCCAACTATGTGTTTAACCGAAATTGCATACATCTACATATTATATATACACACAGGGGCGTAGCCATCTTTTCAGAAGTGAGGGGGACAGAAATTACATACACATACATACATTATATATATATATATAAATATATATATAACTTTACAATATAACGTTTCTATCTATATAGTCTACCAGTCAACAGTTTTTGAACAGTAAGATTTTTTTATGTTTTTAAAGAAGTCTCTTCTGCTCACCAAGCCTGCATTTATTTGAAATATTTTTACTATGAAAATAAAAAAATAATAAAATGTAATTTATTACTGTGATTTAAAGCTGAATTTTCAGCATCATAACTCTAGTCTTCAGTGTAACATCCTTCAGAAATCATTCTCATATGCTGATTATCAATATTTAAAACAGGTGAGCACATTTTTTTCAGCATTCATTGATGAATAGAAGGATCCAAAGATTAGCATTTGTGTGAAATAAAAAGCTTTCGCAACATTATACACTATTCCATTCAAAAGCTTAGAGTCAGTATAATTTTTTTTTTGGGGGGGGGGGGGGGGATAAATTATAGAAATGAATACTTTTATTTAGCAATGATTCTTTAAATTGAACAAATGTGATGATAAAGGAATCATTTTACTAAATATTTATATTTCAGATAAATCTTCTGAACTTTCTATTCATCAAAGAAACCTTAAAAATATTCTACTCAGCTGTTTCTAAAATTATCATAATAAGTTTTTTTGTTTTTTAGCAGAATATCATAATTTGTGTGACTGGAGTAATGATGCAACAAAAAAAATCAGCTTTGAAGTCTCAATAAATTACATTTTGGAATATATTAAAATAGAAAAGTTATTTTAAATAGGCTAGTAAAAATATTTCAACATTTTTCTGTATCAAATAAATGCAGGCTTGGTGAACAGAAGATACTTCTTTATAAAACATTAACAAGCTTACTGTTCAAAAACTTCTGACTGGTAGGATACTCAGTGTTGGGAAGGTTACTTTGGAAATGTAATAGGTTACAGATTACAAGTTACCCTTTTTAAAATGTAATAGTAGTGTAACTTTTTCAATTACTTTATTAAAGTAATGTAACTGATTACTTTTGATTACTTTTTGATTACTTTTAAAAATCTCTAATAAATGTTTATTTGCAACCGTTTATAATTTTCAAACATTTACACCATGCTGGTTTAACCTTAAAGTAGAGCTCAATACTGTCAGACTTTCACCATCCTTCATCACTTGATATAAGATGATCAAATTTGAACATCCACCACACAATCAGACTTTAGTTCTGCATTTTACTTTAAGATTGATCTGAAGTTCAATGCAAATTTAAAATCATAAGAAATTGTTTAGTGAAACTTTTTTTGAAACCAAATCTTTGCATAATTCCAGGAAACACTGCTTCTAACAATAGTTTGGAAAGAAAAATAGTTAATTAAAAAATAATAAATAAAAGCATATACATCAACTCTAATATGTTATATCTACTGATCATACCTCCTATTCTGTGTACTAAAATCCTGAAACATTGCTGCTCTTTGTATATGATGATAGTTTTCTCAAAACAAGTTAAATGCTCATGAAGTGATTCATGATAGAGATTGTGTTTATGTGTTCATGTACTAATATATCGAGACGGCAGAGGTTGAAAACACTCTGAGCTTCAGTAGGCCTATGTATAGTAAATGAAACCGCATGTCTGCATCAATTTCCATGAGGGGTGGACTGGGAAAAAAATTCAGACTAGGAAATCTCAAACTCATACAAACAAATTCATGGACAACACTATTTTTTGTGTGGACCTGACATAAAAAAGTTTTAAATCTTTAGTTTGGGGACATGCAAAATAATTAAAAGTTCTCTCCTGAACTGCACCTTCACTTCCATTTTTCTTTTCAGTCTCTTTATTTTGCCCTGTTATCCATCTCTCTCATGACTTTAATACTCAAGATTTAACAAAACTATACTTTCTAAATTTCCTACATGTCAAAATGAGTGCATCACTTCAATATATTTATAGAAAAATCCTAATCCTAATCATGTTTTTCCCTTACAAAAATTTACCATGCTTTTATTATATAAAAGTACATTAACCGTGTTTTATTTATTTGCAAATGGATTACCATTTGTATTTGTTTTTAAATAAATAAATGTGTAAAATAATTTTTAATTTGTGGCATGGTTTAACAATAGTAACCTTTTGTCTCTGGATTTATAGCAAAATATTAAAACGTACTCCGTTACTAAACGTAACCTCGGTTCTCTCTAGAAGAGCTCTCTCATACTGCGTCTTAGCTAAGATGCTACGGGAAAAGTCTCTTTTCACGAAATACTGAAGCAAAAAATTATCCTTAATTTTGTATTTTTGTAAAGCGCATTTGCAGCAGTACACAGCCTTAGGCGAGACGGCTCGTTCGCTCATTGGCTTGTTCTGCGGCAACTGCACAGCCTATCGAGCGCGGGCTGATGCAACATCAGACCAATAAGGGGCGCTTCGCGCCCTTCTTGCCACTTCCCGCCGAAACGGGTGTGGCCCAGCCTATAAAAGGAGCTCGAAAAGGCTGACTCACCTGATTTATTCCATCGCCGAAGCGAACCAGAGTGAATCGTGCGCACGGCAGAGAACGCAGTACTCGTTCGCTCTTCTAGAGAGAACCGAGGTTACGTTTAGTAACCGAGTACGTTCTCTTACGAGAGCTCTCTCGTACTGCGTCTTAGCTAAGACGCTACGGGAACCCAATGTAAAACGCCGTGCGCGCAGGGATCACACACCAATAAACCTGAAGCAACGCCCAGGATTTACAGTGCACAGTCACCTGAGGGACTCACAGAGAGTCCAGGACAGAAAAGGGAAAAAGCCCTCCGTCCTATATCTAGCAGCATCCGTAGATGCGGCAATATGACATCACACAGCCGAGGCAAGGCCTGACCAATGTGGCAATCGGGTCTTACGCAATACTGCCCATATAACAGTCGGCAGCGCATAGCGCCCGTGAACTCAGAATTCCCCTCAGGGCCCTGATTCGACTATACCGACAACAGCCTTGCTTGCAAGGCGGGGACCTCCAGGTTATAGAACCTGATTAATGTAGACGGCGAGGCCCAACCTGCCGCCATACATATATCCTGCAAGGAGATCCCAGTAGACCACACCCACGACGAGGCGACGCCTCTTGTGGAGTGTGCTCTGACGCCCAACGGGCACTGAAGGCCCCTGGAAGCGTAAGCTAACGCTATGGCGTCAACTATCCATCTGGATAGAGTCTGTCTCGAAACAGCCATTCCCTTGGAATGTCCACCGAACGAGACAAACAGCTGCTCCGTCTGCCGAAAGGCAGCAGAGCGAGACACATAAGCTCTTAAAACCCTGACAGGGCAAAGAAGACTCGAGTCTCCATCCTCCCCTGACACCGGCAGGGCAGACAGGGCAATAACCTGAGCCCGAAATGGTGTGTTGAGGGATTTCGGCACATAACCGTGCCTAGGTTTGAGTATGACCCTTGAGTCATTGGGCCCAAACTCCAAGCACGACTGGCTCACCGAGAGCGCGTTCAAATCACCCACATGCTGCACAGAAGCGAGAACCAGCAAGAATACTGTTCAATTCAATTCAATTCAATTCAAGTTTATTTGTATAGCGCTTTTTACAATACAAATCGTTACAAAGCAACTTTACAGAAAATTATGTTTCTACAATATTTAGTAGTAGCTAGTAGTTTGTGCGCGTTTGACAGGATTTTAGAAAAATAAAAATAATAATAATAATACAAGACGTAGTCAGCTAGATGATGAACTATCAATATTATTAATTAATAGTAATTATAGGATGCAGTCACACATGTAGCAATAATTGTTAGTTCTGTTTGTTGATTCAAGGTTAGCATCATCTGGGGTCCTCTGAGGGTCAGCATCATCTCTTCTCAGGTGTTCTGGATCCAGACTGGAGCTTGTGTAAATCCTAGTTACCACGGGATGTAAATCCCATGGCAAAACATAGAAACAAAATAGAGACATCATTAGCATAGCTGCTGATCCAACAAAGTAAAATTAGTTTAACCCAAGCTAAAGAATAAAAATGCAGATGCAACTACACTCACAATTTAAGAGATACATTATTCGAATGCTTGGCGAAAGCATTTTTTAATCTAGATTTAATCTTTTAATCTGCGTTTTTAATCTAGATTTAAACAGAGAGAGTGTGTCTGAACCCCGAACATTATCAGGAAGGCTATTCCAGAGTTTGGGAGCCAAATGTGAAAAAGCTCTACCTCCTTTAGTGGACTTTGCTATCCTAGGAACTACCAAAAGTCCAGCGTTTTGTGACCTTAGGGTGCGTGATGGGTTGTAGCGTGGTAGAAGGCTAGTTAGGTACGCAGGAGCTAAACCATTTAGGGCCTTATAGGTAAGTAATGATAATTTGTAACTGATACGGAACTTAATAGGTAGCCAGTGCAGAGACTGTAAAATTGGGGTAATATGATCATATTTTCTTGACCTGGTAAGGACTCTAGCTGCTGCATTTTGGACTACCTGTAGCTTGTTTATTGACGAAGCAGGACAACCACCTAGAAGTCCATTACAATAGTCCAGTCTAGAGGTCATGAAAGCATGAACTAGCTTTTCTGCATCAGAAACAGATAACATGTTTCGTAGCTTGGCAATGTTTCTAAGATGGAAGAATGCGGTTTTTGTAACATTGGAAATATGATTTTCAAAAGACAAATTGCTGTCCAATATAACACCCAGATTTCTGACTGTAGAGGAAGTAAGAGTACATCCGTCTAGTTGCAGATTGTAATCTATAAGATTCTGTGTGGTGTTTTTTGGTCCAATAATTAATATCTCTGTCTTATCCGAATTTAATTGGAGAAAATTATTTGTCATCCAATCTTTTACATTTTTAACACACTCTGTTAGCTTAGATAATTGGGAAGTTTCATCTGGTCTTGTTGAGATATATAGCTGAGTATCATCAGCATAACAGTGGAAGCTAATTCCGTATTTTCTAATAATATTAACAAGGGGCAACATGTATATTGAAAATAGAAGGGGACCTAGGACGGATCCTTGTGGCACTCCATATTTTTCTGATGATAAATGAGATGACACCCCATTTAAGTAAACAAAATGTTGGTTTAGATACAGTGATAAGTTTATTTAGCTCTTCCTGTCCTATATTTGTAAAGCACTGCAGTTTATCTTTGGGTGCGATGGATGAAACTGAAGTGTTAGACGCTGTAGAATCTACATTCGCTATTGTATTTCTAATGTTGTCTATTTTATCAGTGAAGAAATTCATAAAGTCATTACTATTTAACGTTGGTGGAATATTTGAATTAGGTGGCGTCTGGTAATTTGTTAATTTAGCCACTGTGCTAAATAAAAACCTTGGATTGTTTTGGTTATTTTCAATGAGTTTGTGGATATGCTCTGCCCTAGCAGTTTTTAGAGCCTGTCTATACCTGGACATACTGTTTTTCCATGCAATTTTAAAAACTTCCAAGTTAGTTTTTCTCCATTTGCATTCAAGACTACGAGTTACTTTCTTGAGAGAGTGAGTATTACTGTTATACCATGGCACAGTACGTTTTTCTCTAACCTTTTTCAATTTGATGGGGGCAACAGCTTCTAATGTATTAGAGAAAATAGTGCCCATGTTGTCAGTAATTTCGTCTAATTCATGTGTATTTTTGGGTACAAATAGCAGTTGAGATAGATCAGGCAGGTTATTTGCGAATCTGTCTTTGGTGGCTGGAACAATAGTTCTGCCCAGACGGTAACGCTGAGACATATAGTTAATATCAGTTATACGCAGCATGCACGATACAAGGAAATGGTCTGTAATATCATCACATTGGGGTACAATATCTATAGCAGTAAGATCGATTCCATGCGATATAATTAGATCCAGTGTATGATTAAAACGATGAGTGGGCCCGGTGACATTTTGCTTGACTCCAAAGGAGTTTATTAGGTCAGTAAACGCAAGTCCTAATGTATCATTTGCATTATCAACATGAATATTAAAATCTCCCATGATTAGCGCCTTATCAACTGTAACTAGAAGGTCTGAGAGGAAATCTGCAAATTCTTTTAGGAATTCTGTATACGGCCCTGGTGGTCTATACACAGTAGCCAGAGCAAGAGATACATTAGATTTCTTTTGCATGTCTGACAGTGTAACATTTAGCAGAAGTATTTCAAAAGAGTTAAACCTGTATCCTGTTTTCTGGGTAACATTGAGGTTATTATACTGTCTTGAACGACAGATGCTGAAGGCTAACCGATTGGATAGGCTCAAAAGGGGGACCCTTCAAGGCCTCCAAAACCGCCGCGAGGTCCCACATAGGGACTGACGGAGGTCTGGGAGGATTCAGCCTTCTAGCTCCTCTGAGGAACCGGATGACTAAATCGTTCCTTCCTATTGACTGACCGGACGCCGTTTCAGAAAACGCCACGATGGCCGCCACATAAACTTTGAGCGTGGATGGGGCTTGCCCTTATCCAACAGCTCCTGTAAGAAGGAAAGGACCTCCGTTACCTCACAACTAAGGGGTGAATAACCTCGAGCTGTGCACCAGCTGGAGAACACCGACCACATTGCGCTGAGCCCAAACCAGGAGGCGTTCCGTCAGCCTGCACAGGTTTCGGGACCCGAGACCGCCCTGGCGATTTATGTAGGACACCACGGACATGTTGTCCGCATGGACTACGACGTGGTGATCCTTGATATGGGGACAAAAGCGCGTCAGCGCGTTCTCCACTGCCAGCATTTCCAGGCAGTTGATATGATGGAGCTTTTCCCGTTCTGACCATAGGCCAAAGGACGGTCTGCCTTCGAGCAGCGCTCCCCATCCTGAAGTGGAGGCGTCCGTCGACACCATTTTCACACTCGGGGAAGTCCCCAGGCTTACACCTGATCGGTACCAGCTGTTCGCTGTCCAAGGTGCTAGAGCCGCAACACAGCTCTGATCGACCTTGAAATGCAGCCGGCCAGACGCCCACGCTCTGCGCGGCACCCGAGCCTTCAGCCAGAACTGCAGGGGGCGCATGCGGAGCAGGCCCAGCCGCAGAACCGGAGATGATGAGGCCATGAGACTCAGCATCTTTTGACAGTGTTTGAGCGACACGGTCGCGCCGCAGCGGAAAGAACTCACTGCGCGCTGAATGCCCATCGCGCGCTGTGGTGACAGCCGCACCGTCATGGAAAACGAGTTCAGAACTATACCCAGAAACAGGATCGTCTGACTGGGGTTCAGCGAACTCTTCGCCCAATTGACACTGAGGCCGAGCTTCTCGAGGTGATCGAGTAAAACGGCCCTGTGGTCCACGAGCTCCACTCGTGATCGGGCCAGAACCAGCCAGTCGTCCAAATAATTCAGCACTCGTATGCCTCTGAGTCTGAGAGGAGCGAGCGCTGCATCCATGCACCTCGTAAACGTACGAGGAGCCACGGAGGACTGTAAACTGGTATGCCAGGCCCTCGAAGGCGAATCTCAAATATCGCCTGTGGTTTGACGCTATCTGTATTTGAAAATACGCGTCCCTCAGATCTATTGACATGAACCAGTCCCCTCTGCGAATCTGCGCGAGGAGTTTCCTGGTCGTAAGCATTTTGAAAACTGCGTTTCATCAATGCCTTGTTCAGCTGTCTTAGATCCAGTATGGGCCTGAGACCACCGTCTCTCTTGGGCACCAGAAAGTATCTGCTGTACAGCCCCCCCCTCGCTTTGAGCTTGAGACACAGGCTCTACAGCCCCTTTGCTCAACAGTTTTGATATGTCGGCCCGAAGTATGTGTGCTACTTCTGTTTTGACCGTAGTTTCGACGCGCGCTGAAAAGCGCGGAGGGCGTCGAAAAAAACTGTAGCAAGTAGCCTCTCTTTATAATGCCTAGCACCCAATCCGAAACCCCTGGAAGCGCTGACCATGCATCTGCATGAATGGCTAAGGGCTGGATGCGAAGCGCGCTCTGTTGACCGGGCAACGGCGGCGCTCGGGTGTGCTGCGCATTTGAGGCGGGGAGCGCGCGGATCACAGCGGGCAGATCGCTCCTCCTCGACCCCGTCCCGGCGCTTAACCGACTGGGGGAAGGCTGAGCAGGTCCCGTGGGACTCGATATGTCTGCGAGTGACTGTGGGCTGCATATGCCACTTTCAACTCGCTGTCTGCCTGTGCAGAGCGTACGTGCACGGGCCTCGTTTATGCAGAAGCCATGCGCCGTATGTGACATAGTATATGTGGGCACTGGGGAGTGGGCACATTTACTATGCGGCGCGCTCGACCGATCTGTGTCGATCTTATGTGCGCGAGCCCTGTGTGCAGGGCTGTGCTTACATGTGGAGATGGGCACTGAGGAGTGGGCATCGTCACTGCATTTATAGCACCATCGGCCGTGGCCGGACGAGCGTGCACGGGTTTTGTTTTTTACAGAAACCACATGACGCGTGTGACATAGTAATTGTGGGCACTGAGGGGTGGGCACGCTTACTATGCAGTGTGCGCGATCGACTTGAGTCGCTTTTATGGGCGCAGGCCCTGTGTGCAGGGCTGTGCTTACATGTGGAGATGGGCACTGAGGAGTGGGCATCATCACTACATTTATAGCACCATCGGCCGTGGCCGGACGAACGTGCACGGGTTTCGTTTTTACAGAAACCACATGACGCGTGTGACATAGTGTTTGTGGGCACTGAGGAGTGGGCACGTCTACTATGTAGTGCGGGTGATCGACTTGAGTCGCTTTTATGGGCGCGAGCCCTGTGTGAAGGGCTGTGCTTATATGTGGAGATGGGCACTGAGCAGTGGGCATCGTCACTACATTTATAGCACCATCGGCCATGGCCGGAACACCAGAAATTACACCTTTTTCGGGAAATATCTGGGTAGCCGTGATAACGGTTTTCGTGTGCAGGCAAGCGGGCAACCGTACAGGCTTGCGCATTGCAAGAAAACGCTGAAACAGTCACAATCTCTGGAACTGAAACAGCGGCGCGCTTAGGTGAGAGCCCGGCCACAGCGGAACTCGTACACCGGCGCTTCGATGAAGCAGCCATCGTGTGTAGTGCCGACGCAGCGTCATGCAGCATGCGTAGATGGCTTTCCTAGGATGGCTTCGGGGCTCCCGGCCTCACCGTAATCCTCTGCCGCGGTCCCCGCGGCGCGGGGCGACGGCCGGTAGAGCGAGAACGGGGGTCTCGAGCTGCGTTGCTGAAGCTGTTGTGATAACGGCTTTTGTGTGCAGGCAAGCGGGCAACTGTGCAGGCTTGCGCATTGCAGAAAACGCTGAGACAGTCACAATTCCTGGAACTGAAACAGCGGCGCGCTTGGGTGAGAGCTCGGCCACAGCGGAACTCGTACACCTGCGCTTCCATGAAGCAGCCATCGTTAGTAGTGCCGACGCAGCGTCACACAGCAGGCTTTAGATGGCAACACCGCTTTTGCCGCCGTCCAGCAGAGGGCGGACAAAGGTGCGTCGCTATCGCCTGTTCCACCGGCGGAAGTGAGTGGTAGTTCCTGTTTTTAGCATCATCAGTGTGGAGAATGCTAGTGAGACAGACGAACGAGTTCGCTCTGAATATGAAGCATTCAAAGCCTTCGCCACCTCTTCGTGAAGCTCAGGAAGAAATGAGGCGGGCTTTGAGAAGTACGCTCATCCGAAAAGGAAATACCATCCAGCCGGGAACGAGAGGGGGGGCGCTGGTGCAAACCACTCGCGGCCGAGACTCATCGCGGCCAACACGAGCATTAGCCCCGGCTCCTTCTCGATGTCAGCTCGTCTGCTGGGCTTCTGAGCAGAAGGCGCGAGATCCTCGGAGCTCGCCCAGCCCTCACTGCCCGAAGCTAGCAGAGAGCGCGTGTCTTCTTCCTCCGACGCGGCCCTGAGATCGACTTCCTCGGACGACGCGCCGGCAAACAGCGGGCGCTGCCCACCGGGAAGCGATGCAGGCGGGGCCGGTGAAGCAGGGCGAACCGGCGAGCTCGGTTGAGCTGAAGACGGTTCCGGAATCCGCTGGAAGCGATGCTTTTACGGCGCCTCAGCGCAGCGGAGAATGCAGGCTCAGAGAAAAAGGCCAGGCGAGTCCTCAGAGTCACCATGGCAACAGCTCGCAGTGGGGGCATCCGCCGTCAGCGAGCGCGAGCGCTGCATGATCTTCACCCAGGCAGGAGACACAGATGACGTACCAGTCTCCCTCTCTGAGTGGGGCTCTGACGAGCCGCAGGAAGGCATCTTAAAAAAGACGCGAGCTCTTTTACGAGTGTGTGTCGCAGGGCGAACACACACACACATAAAGAACAGCTTGGATATAACAGAATTGAAAGGATATAGGCGGCGGATAGCGCAGCAGGAACGGCAGTGGAAGGCGGCGATGCCAGCAGCTTCAGAATGGCTCGTCCTGCTGATGTGCTTTCTCAGACGGCGCTTGCTTCCTCCGTGATCCAGCGATGCGTGAGCTTCGCTGAAGAGATGAAAAATCAGGTGAGTCAGCCTTTTCGAGCTCCTTTTATAGGCTGGGCCACACCCGTTTCGGCGGGAAGTGGCAAGAAGGGCGCGAAGCTCCCTTATTGGTCTGATGTTGCATCAGCCCGCGCTCGATAGGCTGTGCAGTTGCCGCAGAACAAGCCAATGAGCGAACGAGCCGTCTCGCCTATGGCTGTGTACTGCTGCAAATGCGCTTTACAAAAATACAAAATTAAGGATAATTTTTTGCTTCAGTATTTTGTGAAAAGAGACTTTTCCCGTAGCGTCTTAGCTAAGACGCAGTACGAGAGAGCTCTCGTAAGAGAACATTAATTTTCGTAAGGTGTAGTTGTCTGTCGTAGCTTCCCCTAAACCTATAATAAAATCTCATTATTTTTCAGCTAAATTACTACTGTTACATTACAATAGATAATATTGATGTCGTTTATACAGTATTTTGAATGAGTGTGATCAATGTGCGGTTGCTCTTAGACTAAGTGGCATCTTTACAGATGAAACTGACCTGCAATTGAAACCCTGAACAGAAGTGGCGCTTCTCTACTCCAGCTGTGCGCTTCAGTTCACTCCGGTCTCTCTTTCTCGCATTGATTACTCGGAGTCTGATCCAAACCGTTTGGCGGAGGCGCGGAGAGCGCGCGAGTCACGACTAACCGATCCATGATTTATTAGAGATTTAATTATCAAATGGCGGATTCGGAAATGATCGCTTTTGTACATTCGGCAGGCAATTATACAATAACAATATTAAAATAGCGGGACAAATCGTCTGCCAGGCCACCGGGAATTGTCCCGGTTCTCCCGATGTCCGGTCCGCGCCTGTTTTCCACAGACACGCAGAACGTGCAGGATTCATAATGTCTTTTGCGGCTTAATATTCACAGACACTAGTCCATGCTTTGATTCAAGTGTACTGACCTACTTTTGATTTATTTGTCCAAAATGTAGCATATTCTGTCCGCGTTAGGCTATAGCAATCCCGTTTTTATGACTGGATTCTACGAACCAGACTATGTTTCTGCATCGCGGAAATTATAGGGCAGTGTGTCTCAGAAGAAATCATTTAAATCTGTATGTGGATGTGTGAAATATTCATATGTAATCCCCTTTGTAATCTTTAAAAATTTCATAAGTAACTGTAATTTAATTACTAATTTTTTCTTAGTAACTGTAACTGATTACAGTTACATTTATTATGTAATTAAATTACGTAACGCCGTTACATGTAACTAGTTACTCCACAACACTGAGGATACTATAGGCAACTTAAATTTTTCTCTAATTTCTAGCTTTTAATTGGCTTAGAAATCTATAAACGCTGGACAATAACAAATAACAATGATTTGTTTATATACTACAAACACTTTTTATCACATAATAAGGCAGAATAGTTTTTATACTGTAATAATAGCATTTTTCATATACTTTATTTATCACCTGCTGGAGATGACTTGAAAAAAAACACATATTGTCGCAATTGTGTCTGTTTTTCTGTGAAAACAACTGTTGGACGCCGTTGCCCATATTAGGAGTTTCCTGGTATGATTTTCTGCGCGATAGCGCCCTCCGGCTTCGAGGATGAATGAAACACACACTGCACGAGAGTTTAGTGCTCCGTGATGTTCGTCTCGCCTTCTAGGTCCAAATAAAACATCAGGTCATGCGCAAACTATCGTGTCTCTTTGAGTTTAAATTTTTATTTATTCACACCAGCTCTTGAAAACCTCTGACACACTTGACCGAAAAAGTGCGGGGGACGAATTTCCGTGTTATCAAAAGTGGGGGGGACACGTCCCCCGCGTAATCTACGCCCCTGTACACACACTACAGACTGGAAAGGATGAACTTTAATTTGTGAAGATTTAACCATTGTTAAAACCTAGTCTAGGCCTGTTGGCAACAGCATTTTCATTTTCAGGAGAACTACTTCTGCAAGTGTGCATACGCTTTTTTTCAACGCATAACGGTATATACGCTGTTCTCTAACCTCTGTTCTGTCTCCATATGTCCCCGCTTGCGTTTATCCCTCTCTCCATCTCAGTGACATCCCTGTCTCATGTTATCTCTCTCCCACACACATTCTGTCTTTTAATCTGTGTATCTATCACTCTCACTCCCCTTTCAGCTCATCCATTCATTGCGTCTATCTCTCCTTGTCTCTTTCTGCCTCTCTGATGGACCGAGCGTGGAAAGGAACTACTTTTCCCCCCAATATCTCTGATTCTATATCTACTTTTCCGCCCCCTTTTCTCCTTTACATCAAAACCCAGACAGATCTCTCATCGCTTTCTTCAGAGATCTTTGACAGCTAAGACGAATCGTGCAACATATAGAATGTGCTCGCAGGTTAAAAATTATCAAATGAAACAACAAAAATACATTGGAATTATGTGTCTGCAGCCAGGCCACATCTCGGCGAGCACAATTACTGTGTTATCAGAGTGTGTCCTCTACGAAATGGGTTTTACAGGATTTCATTTGCTCTATATGAGGGAATCAGGTGCAGAATAGAACATCTACTTTACTGGTGTGATAGACATTGAGACATGCGACCCGGGGCTACACACATTACACACACACTCTCTCACTCACTAGTTATCATGTGGCAGCTGTGAGGAAGTTTGACACCATCTGCCATTTCTCTTTGTTATCCAGAAAATCGGAGCGGAGCAGAATGTTTCTTCTCTCACCGCTCTATATAAAGCTTTGGGCTGCAGTGTCTGTCAGAGAGGTATTAAGTTTTCAACAGAGGAACTTACTGTACAATTCAAAGTGGAAATTTAGTGGAAATGATCTCCCGGGGTTTGGGATGTGTTGAGAATTACAATATCCCCAATAGGGAAGAAAACCTTATCTGACTTGGGTTGTGGTTCTACAAGAAAATACAATGCTATCGGCATGATACCATATCCATATATTAGAGTTATTAAAGGTGAAACTAAATTTCTGAGCCTGAAATAATGAGTGATTCACAAACACTTACCCCATCTTCCGTTGCAAACCGAACAACCCTGCCGCGTGTATCTTTACAGAAACTGAGATTGGATGAAGTATTTTAACATTGAAAAATGGCATGCATCAGCTAAACTATAAAGAATGATCATATTTACAAAAGATCCATGATGCACCGGTGGCATGATTTTTTGATGATAACTGGTAAAGGTCATAATAATGGTTTAATTATGAATCTAGACTGTAGATTTTGTTAAATATCTAAACATTCCTCAAGAAATCAAGAAACATTTACTTGAGAAGTTCAATTATATAAAGGCTTGTTTGAGATTTGCTTAGCACAGGAAAAATATCTGCCAGCAGGGTAAGAAAAATAAACTTAATTCAAAGGGAAAACAAGATTACTTTTCTTATCCCACTGGCATAGTATTTTTTCTTTTTTTAAGAAAAAACTCACTTAAAATTTGATGCTTCTTTTAGAAAATAAGACTAAATATGTCATTTTGCTTTTCAAGTAAATGTCTTACACACACACACACGCACACACACAATCTGGCAACTGGGTAAGGAAAATAAACTTAATTCAAAGGGAAAACAATTAATTTTTGTAATTTTAATACTTTTTTTCAGAAAACAACTTAATACATAATTTTGCTTCTTAATGTTTAGATATTGTAACAAGCCAAAAAAGTCAGCAATCAAATTATTATTTTTTTTATTTTTATTTTTTTTCAGTAAGTTCTTGTGAGAACAAACTAATTCTCCATAGTTGTGAAAAATTATAAAATCCAGATAAATTATCAATTACAAATCAAGAAGCTTTTCATTTTGTTGCATTTGTGCAAGAAAGATTATGAATCCAACACAACCAGTCTATTCATTTCCAACCAAAATCAATGTTAATCCAAGCTCCAAGACAACTTGGTAAAATAGCAAAATAGTTAACCTAATCATAGTTACACATAAAATATCATACTTATAGGTACTATTACAATAAAAGTCTCTAGTGTAGTGTCATTCAAAATATCACTTAAATGGCAAAACATTCTGTAAGATTTTTAGATATTCTGTAGAAAATGTTTGTGCAAAACCCACTGCTAGGTTGTTTTGGTTGGCTTTTGGTTAGATCATTTCCATCATCCAAGTCTTTAGATCTAGCTTAGGTTCCTCCTTCAGGGTAATACTAGAGGATCTGATCACCTGCCAGGCAAAAAAGTTTATAAACAGCGATGGAAACACCATAAAAACCATTAATAGTTGGAGCAATTATAGTATTTTGTCAAAACTGTGGTCAATATGTGTTAAAGAAGAAAGCAACTTCTGAGAAAACCATCAGTCAATGCTAAAATGAGCCATGATTCCATTCAGTCAGAGTGTTTTAATCAGTACAGATGACAGTCGGATGAAAGCAATGCGTCTGTGTGAAGCAAACAACCATTCATGTCATTTCATGGATCAAAACCACCATGCAAAGGGCTCCATTAATCAGCTTTAACTCACATCGAGAGGCTTTGACGTGACAGAGCTCACTTGACGGGTCTCCTCTCACTTGTAATTCAACACGGCGACTTACGCTTGGACTGCAACCGAGCTTTCAAAAAAAGAAAAAAATTGAGTAAGAACCTCTGAGGATCTGGCCCTCAGACAGGATGTGACTAGCTTACAGCTCCAGCTCTTAGACCTCGAGATTTCTCAGAGGATTGACAAAACGCTCCCTGCCAGACGAGCGTATGCATGCGGGGGTGGCAGGGGAGGCAGGGACGGGCTCAGACAGGGACATGTGGACGCTTGGTCTATGTGTCATCGTTTTTTTCACCGGGTGAGATGGAGAGAACGCCGGTGACACATGGGCGAGCTGCTTTATTAAAATTCTGCCCACGGTGTTGCCCCTGACACTGACTCAGAGCCACAGTCTACCCCCTCCACCTGCTCCCACAGAGGTCGATCTGCTAATGACGTGGCCACCGGCCCCAAATGTCACTGGATTTTAGCCGATAAGACGACGAGGGGAGTTTTGTGGCTTTTGAATTGCAGGGCTTTGTGAGCCAATATGTGAATATGCGAAAAGAAAGGGTTAATAGTACGCGTGTGTTTGTGGATTTGCTGGAACAAAGTCTGTGTTTCTCCATAACTAAGTGTGTTGACTTGATTGAATACAATTACTTTCAAGAAATGTAATTTACAGTCTTTACATTCAACATGCAACTGTTTACTCCTTAATCAAAATATATTCCCAGCATCCGAGACAAATTTTTCTTTTTAACGGCGTCACATTAAACTCTTAAAAGTAAAGGTTCCAAAAGGAGGTTTCCACTGTGATGCCACAGAAGAACCATTTTCGGTTCCCCAAAGAACCTTCCAGTGAACAGTTCTTAAATGTTGTTGTTTTAAGAGTAAGAACATTAAATAATCTCCTTAGAACCACTTGTCCACTATTAAAAATCTTTTTGCGGAATGGAAAGATTCAATTAAGGTTAAAGGTTCTTCATGGAATCCTAGATTTAAGAGTATGTATTACTGGTTAATGCTAACCAGAAACCAAACAGCTATTTACTCATTCTTTCATGCTGCAACTGTAAGTCAGGGTTTACCAAACTATTCTCCAGTGTAAGTATTCTCCATTAAGACATTTCTTAAAGTGCTGTTAAAGCAGCCTGTTGGACATCTTGCAAAGATATTAATCCAATGCTACATAACATTAAAGTAATAAAGGCTCTGATATTACAATTTGAAAAAGCGGTTTTACCTTTGACTTTCAGCCTCCATGTCCCAAGTACTCCTCAAAAGTGGGTTATGGTTAAGTGTATGGTTAAGTGATGTACCTAGAATATAGTCATACACTGATATGAGCTTTATAAGTACTAATAAACAGACAATTTTTTAGTAATATGTATGCTAATAAGCAGTTAGTTAACAGAGTGTTCTAAAGTGTTAGCAACAGAACTACTACAACAACTACTTAATATCAGTTACCAGCAAATTAGGAGTTTACTGAGGGAAAACTCAAAACATTTCTGATTTTCTGAGCCAACCATTCATTTCATAGCTCTGTACATCTGAAATACTTTCTATTTGTAATCCTCCAAAGGAATTTTACAAAAAGCATCTGGTACAAAGTTGATACCTACATAAAATATACCTGAAAATACCATTGAATCGCAACAAAACGCCAATACAATGGTCCTCTGTTTGGACACTTTTTCACATCCGGCCAAAATGCAAATTCTCTTTATATTGTGGAAATAACATCAACAAACTGCACCATAAATGCATCCCTGTGCTCTTAATTCTCACCCGTTATAATAATCGCACAACAAGCATTGGCCGATTCCAAGAATTAAGTGGCAGGGATTTTTTCAGATTACTTGTTTTAATGAAACAGCTTTTCTCAAATTAGTCGGGCACTCTATTGACAACAGCCAAAAGCCTGCATTTGTATTCCCATGCACAGATCTCATGAATCAATTTCAAACAGAGAATACGCTGTGAAATTAAATAGCCTTTAGCGAGATGCTACACCCCTGAAATTATTCAAACAGGCAGTTGAGAATTGTTATGGGTATGGAAAAGTGGGGGTGGCACTATTAGATATCCAATCTTATAACCAACTGTGCGGAAAGCTGGAAACACTCTTCATTAAAAGACTATTGTCGGAGGATTGTTTGCGATGCACTGACCTCTGCGTCTCCAGGAATCAAAGGACTTTTGTCTGATTTCAAACCGCAATTTCCTGCCTGTGCCCTCAAAAAGCGCAGGGCGTTCTGCATGATCAAAAATGTGTTGACGATTTTCATTGAGTTTTGATTTACAATGTGTGCTGTCTCTTATTTCAGTTCTTGTTCTAGCTTTAGACGCACAGGACACATAAAAGAGGCTTTTCAAATCTTTTATACATAACCTCGACGCTCAAGATATGTCTGCGGGCTACACTTTCCGCTTTACCACGGTTTCATGAGAAAGATAGTCCATTATATTCAGTATCATCAGAAAGGCACCACAGCACCTTTTAAAAAAAAAAAAAAAAAAAAATCCAATATTTCTGTACACTGTAATACAGACAATATGACTGGCTTTTATAGGAGTGTGATGGTATATGGCCCTTTTCAGTAGATGATATTTGAATTGCTCCATAAGCAAAGGCTCATGACACTGGTGTGCCATCTAGTGGAGGAGTGTGACATCAGCTCACACTGAGCAACACAGCATCTCTGGCACTTCAGATCCCACATATTCTACAGCTGCTATATTATATTTACTATATACTACAGAGCGGCAAGACTGACATGTCATGTCAATCAATCAATCTATCTATCTATCTATCTATCTATCTATCTATCTATCTATCTATCTATCTATCTATCTATCTATCTATCTATCTATCTGTTCAACTATCTTTCCATCCACCCACACACCCATCTATTTATTTATTACACTGTAAAGTTTAAAATAATATTGGATGATAAAGCATGTATCTCTGTGGCCTCTTATTAAATCATATTTAATGAATGATGTTGATAATTAAACAGGAATCATCTAAATCACCAGAGGACGTGTTCGTCTAGAGGACAGTTTACATGTCCTCTGTCTTTGAAAACTTTGAAGGTCGTCTTTTGTTGGTTCCCGTCTAACAGCTTGTTTTTCACTGTCACTCTCTTATACCTGTTTCTCCTTCATATCATCCTCTGATTTTCCTAACCCCCCATCACTCTCTCTATCTCTCTCTTTCTCTCTCTCTGATTCTGATATCAATCTACCACTCTCAACCTTATTTCTATCACTTGTTCATCTGTCCTCTCATCCTCTCTCTTTTTCGCTCTCTGAGGTCAGACATCTTGCTAGCGGGCTGGAAGCGAGAGCTGTTGATTGGGTTTAAGATGTGGAGGAGAGAGGGTTCAGGAGAGAGATGCGACAGAGAGAGAAAGCTGGAGAACTCAAAGCCTGCCGATGCATGAAGGGGGTGCAGACATGTATTTAGAGGACAGATAAAGAGAAATAGCGTAACACTGCCCGAGAAACATGTTACTGCGCAGACATAGCTTTTTCAGAGCTCAGGAGACCTGAAGGCTTCTGCTTTTGTTTTGATGTTAAAATAGCAGTGCAGAAATGACACGCTTTACCTTTAAGTTAAGTCTGCTTCATATATTTCTCCTAAAATTCTGGAGAAAATAATGCAATAGTATAATAAAAACAGAGTATGGCTGCACAATATGAGGAAAAAAAAATCAAATTAAATTTTTTTCTGATAAAAACGTGATTTTATTAATGTGACTATAAAATAATATTTTAAAAAAATGCTAAATACAAAAAATATATTACTATTGTAAATTTTACATGCTTTATAAAAATAGCAATTAAACATTTGTAATAAGTTGATATTGCAAATATTGCAATACTAATATTTATGATTGTCTTAATTTCTTCATTTTCAAACATAAAACAATCAAGCTTTTATTTTGACAGAAAAACTGCTGCATGGCAGCTGAGAGCATTTGTTCTCTGGAAAACCTGATGAGAAATTAGTTCACATTGAGAAATCCAATGCTAGACTTTGGTATCTTGGCAAATCTGAGCACAATTTGAGACACTGCTGAGATCTATTCTATAATGAAATGGATAAAGCTGAATAAACATCACCATTTGCTCTCCATTTAATCTTACTGCTAGGAGAAACAATTATGATATGCAAAAAAAGACTGAAAAAGATCCTGCAGAAAAATAAAGATGGAAAACAAGGCTTGAGGAAACGAGACGTGATCTAAGACATTAAACGTCTTCGCCGAGGAACTGCTCGTATTGGAAGCTTTAAAGAAACGCATGCATAAAACATCACAAATTTATTGCACAAGTGCGTTTAGTGCTCCAAGGCATTAAAGAACACATGTATTACAACCGGAGGTGTAAATACGTTACTTGAAACAAGAAGAAAGTGAAAAATTACAGCCAAAATGATGGAATGGGAGGATGAAGATAAACTAGATGTAATGCAGTTTATTCCCAACGAGAAATATCTACTCAGAATTGTTTTTAGTTCGGTGTACATCATTCACTCAGCGTAACCCCACATGCTTATGCAACAGATTCGATTTTAGGTTGCAAACGGAGCACCACCGGCCCTCCCCACTCCACATCTGTCCTGTTCTGTGATGAGATTCAGAACACAAGCCGGAAAAAAAAAAACTTTCTACAGAGGGAAATAAATGTCTCAGCATCTCCTGAGGCCTTGCTTCGTTTTCTCAAAGATAAAAGCCGGGGAAAAAACGCAAACAAATGTTCCACTGAAAACAGCCATAATTATCTCGGTGTAAAGGCAATTCACACACTGCTGGCTAGGTGTCTGCGTAGACTATTTTGAGCTTCTATCAGCTTAATGAGAGGACTGCTGCCAACGCAGACAAACTAATGCTAAACACACTCAATTTAAACCCTAAAGATAACTCTGGAAGGACATGAGTGTTAAAAATAAGTGTCAGGTGAGCCCCAATCGCAAAACAGTAGTTTAACCAATGTGTCACTTCTGCAGGTTACCACATATGCATGCTGGTCATGTACAGTAGTTCCTCGGCCATTTATGTGAAATATGTCACCCTACAAATCAGTGGTGAGACACCAAATTTAAGAGTTTACCAACTGGTTTCACTTCTAGAATTCCGAAATGGACTTTTTAAACACTAAATGGAGTAAACAGCATTATTTAGATTGGCATAAATGAAAATTAGGCTGTGCACTGCAATAAAAAGAAAGGAAAAAGAAAAGAAAAACAAAACCTATTCAATACAATGATTTTTGACTTATTTTGCAGGTAGAGTATCTAAAAATTGACAATTTTGCCATTATTTTGTCATTTTCAAGTTGTTCCAAACCTATGAGTTTCTCTCTTCTGCTAAACACAAAAAGAAGATATTTGTAAGAATGTATGTAACAAAACTGTTGTTGGTCCCCATTGACTTTGATGGTACTTTTTTCCCCATACTTTACATCGTCCACTGCTCAATATGCAGCATTAAATTAAGATAAATAACATTTGGTTCTAGGCCAGAAACACAAACTATCTATAATGCTTACAAGAAAACATCTTAAATTACAAACAGAAGTTCTATTAGCATCAAGCCACATTTGAAAATGTATGTAATTATTGTATTTTCACTTAAAACCCATTTTTAATCATCGAGTGCATGTAATAACTTCTGATTGTGATATATAGTATAACAGGCATACAAGGACTCTCTGTGTGTTTATTGTCATAAACATCCTTTATCATTATAAAAAATACCATGAGCTGCCTACAAAACACATACAGAAAATGTATTGTCAATCATATCTATTTGCTTTCATATTTCATATGTAGAAATATGTTTCAATATTTTTTAATACGGAAGATCTAGAGAGTGAACGTGCTCTGACTCACATAACATTTGTGCACGTGGAAGTAAACGGACACTCCAGATCACATAATTCAGTGGAGAATTAACTGAAATTCAATTAAGAATGTGAGAATACATGTAAATCTGTTCTAAGATAAACTCATCATCTCTTCTCTCTCGGAATACTCTTCTTCTGTGTTTGTTTACACTGGTCTTCGAAACAGCGCCACCACTCCTGCTTTTTTGTGCAACAGCAGCTGCTCCAGGCACGTGATCTTAGCTCAAATCTGATTCAATGGCCCATTTCATCACGGCGCGGATGGGAAAAAAAATCCTTGCTTTTTCGCGCTGCGAATAATCGCGCCTTGTGTAAATAGACCCATAGGGATCTGTTGTTTTGATTCAAAAGTATCATCGCACTGAACATTCATGCCAAATTTTTGTGTTCAGTGTGTAAAGGCGTTTACTAACTGACTACAATACTGCATACTGAAAGGAAGGTAACTGGCAGTTCCTATTGGATTGGTAAGCATTACACATCTGCCGGGAGTCAAATGCTATGGTCCATATGGAAGCAAAACCAGGTTTACTGGATAAAGGCTTCAAGCAATAAGCATTTATGGGTTTGTGATAGTATTCAACTAATTACACATTATTTGACTCTAAATGATATGTAAGAACAAAACTTTATCTTTAAATGTCAATCAGATTTTTGTTACTTTTTAAGTGGGTGGTTCTTGGCCAGAAGAAGTAGCAAAATACATCAGATTTTCAGACTTATCATTCTGTCTCATGACCTTGCTTTCATTCTCCCCAAATTAAATGTGGTGTCTTCTCACTAAGGTCTTTAGTCTTCTTCAGCCTTCTTTCTAAGGTTGTATAATCAATGTGACATATGAATCAGAGCTATTAGAAATGCTTGTTGACTGCTAACTTTGTCGGCTGTTAGTCATCATACGTTTGACATATGAGAAAAGATGGAAGAAATCCTTGGCAGAGAACAGCAAAATATTGAGCCAGGTGTTTTTGTCTCAAGATGAGACTCTTTGAATGAAGATCCAGTCTTAATGAAATAGTGGCCGTCTGTCTTCACAGGGATGCCTTTGCCTTTCATCTCCTTTGTTCTATGACTTGAAATATCAATTTGAAGCTCCTTTAAGTGTGGAACTTGCATAATTCAAAGGCCAGCTAATGCTTTTGTCGAGAGAGGCCAGTGCCTTTCATCCCTCAGCGTCTCTGAGCTGCTGTTGTGAAACCTGGAGCCGGCGCTGCTGAGCCGCAGCCGCACAGCTGAGGGGAGTTCTGCTGTTCTGCTCTTGCTTTCACATGAAATGAGAGAGGCTCTTCTGAGAGAAGAAAGCAAGTGAAAGCGAGAGGAATAGTTGTGTTGCATTGGAGTGGAGTTGGCAAGTGTTGAGCCTTTTATATAAATACCTGTGTACTTATATAGTAACTGGATGTGTATGTAAGTACACATTGTTACATAGTATCTACAGCTGTAATATTTATATAACTAAACACATGTAACAACCCTCTGGATGGCTTTTGTAAGTACAAATGTGAAACAGGACATTGGTAACAACACTTTTTTCATTTCACTAAGTACTTGTGTAACAGGAATTATATAACTACATTTTGTAACAACAACTTCTATAAGAGTAATTGGAACTATATGATGCAGGGGTGGAGATGTGTAGGTTTAGGGGTAGAAATGGGATCCAGAGGGTGAAGTTGGCTAGGTTTAGGGGTGAAAATGGGATCCAGGGGGTGAAGTTGGCTAGGTTTAGGGGTGGAAATGGGATCCAGGGGGTGGAGATGTGTAGGTTTAGGGGTGGAAATGGGATCCAGGGGGTGAAGATGGCTAGGATTAGGGGTGGAAATGGGATCCAGGGGGTGAAGTTGGCTAGGTTTAGGGGTGAAAATGGTATCCAGGGGGTGGAGATGGGTAGGTTTCAGGGTGGAAATGGGATCCAGGGGGTGAAGATGGGTAGGTTTAGGTGTGGAAATGGGATCCAGGGGGTGAAGTTGGCTAGGTTTAGGGGTGAAAATGGGATCCAGGGGGAGAATTTGGCTAGGTTTAGGGGTGGAGATGTGTAGGTTTAAGGGTGGAAATGGGATCCAGAGGGTGAAGATGGGTAGGTTTAGGGGTGGAAATGGGATCCAGGGGGTGAAGTTGGCTAGGTTTAGGCGTGAAAATGGGATCCAGGGGGTGAAGTTGGCTAAGTTTAGAGGTGAAAATTGTATCTAGGGGGTGGAGATGTCTAGGTTTAGGGGTGGAAATAGGATCCAGGGGGTGAAGATGGCTAGGATTAGGGGTGGAAATGTGATCCAGGGGGTGAAGTTGGCTAGGTTTAGGGGTGGAAATGGGATCCAGGGGGTGGAGATGTGTAGGTTAGGGGTGGAAATGGGATCCAGGGGGTGAAGCTGGCTAGGTTTAGGGGTCAAAATGGGATCCAGGGGGTTGAGATGTGTAGTTTAGGGGGTGGAAATGGGATCCAGGGGGTGGAGATGTGTAGGTTTACTGGTGGAAATGGGATCCAGGGGGTGGAGATGGGTAGGTTTAGGGGTAGAAATTGGATCCAGGAGGTGGAGATGGGTAGGTTTATGGGTGGAAATGGGATCCAGGGGTGGAGATGTGTATGTTTAGGGGTTGAAATGGGATCCAGGGGGTGCACAACTGTAATACCCGTGTACTTACATGGTAACTCCTCAGGAACTGTCCACTTAATATAAAGTGTAATATTCTAAACACCAACCACAATTAATATGGAAAGCCTAACTTACTGGCCGCTGCTGTTTAACATCAGAGTAATTACTTTATAAGTCTAATTTAAAGTCTAACACTTTCTTTGCCAAAACGCGCTGTTAGTCCTGTTACACATTTGTACTTTCATTAACAAAAAGTGTTGTTACCAATGTCCTGTTACACATTTGTACTTACACATACCATTCAGAGGGTTGTTACATGTGTGTAGTTACACAAACATTAGACCTGTAGATACTATGTACCAATGTGTACATACACTGTGGTTGCATACTACGTACACATCTAGTTACTATGCAAGTAGGCTACACAGGTATTAGGCACACTTAATATATAGTGGAACCAAACTGCCTTTTAATTTATGATTAAATAAATTAGAAATAGTTTTAATTTCCCATTCGCTTTATGTCTTATAAATAGTAGACACTCAAATATTATAGAAACATATTAGCTGAGAATTTTAGACAAATTTGGGCCATTATTCGAATCATAAACCATAAGGTAAGTCAACCCTGTCTTGGGCATATATATTACGGTTAAATACGTTTTCATTGCAAAATTAAGCAAATTATATGTTCTAAAAGGTATGATGACCCTTTCCTAAACAGGGTTATTTGTCTGCTTTCAAATTATTAATACATGAAATATTTTATGTAGACTATTTGTTTTTAAAGAAACTCATACAATTCGCAAATATTTTTTTTCTTATTGGGAGAAAAACTGTGATATTTGAATGCAGTTTTTTGTTTGCATGTTATTGCCCCCACACCAAGCTATTGAACACACTGGATTATATAAATATGACTGAATTATTAGTTAAAATATTCTTGTAAAATATCAAGATGATAGGGTGGACACAATGATATACAATAAACAATATAATTACAACATCAATCACATTGATATCCCCTCCTCCACCACCAACACTAGCAATATTAACTACAAATTAATGATATGTCCACCCTGTCATGTTTATGTGAATAAGTGGCTGACAGAGTGGACATTCAGCAACAACAACAGGGGGGACATTTTGAGCTTCAATTAGCATATTAGCTTCTAGCTAGCATCTAGCTAAATAGTCTGGATGTTGAAGAGAATTCGGTATATTTAAATGTATATATTTTGAAAATACTGTATCCGGATCACTTCTGGCATATTTTATGCTGACAGGTTTGACATATTAAGCTTTGGCAAAGCAAGTAAGCAAACTCAGATGAAGAAAATTTGTCAACTAAAAAGTCACCAACTTATTCACCTCAGCCGTTGAAATTCTTGCCACTGAAGAGACAAAAAAATCTGTTGTCACTAAAGCGGAAAGCCTTTTTTTAAAAGTGGCAGATTCTCCAATACGACAGGGTGGACAACCATTTAAGGGACATGGACAAACTCTTAATGTTTTAAAAATATATATATTTATGTTAGAAGAAAGAAAATAAGAAAAACTTTAAAGTATTCCCAGAATGTTGAGGTCACCAGTCACACTTATTGGGAAATATCTTTTGTTCCGGACTGTGACAATATATCATCTTCATGCAGTGTAATGGAATGATGGCATCACGGTCTGATAATGGAGCTTTTATTGCCACCAAGGTCATCAGAAAACTAGCAATTGGCTCTGACTGAACGCAGTGTGCATGCGGCCCACTGACAAAGAGCATCACTAATCAAAATTAAGCCTCATTGAGATTTCAATGAGATTAACTGAGAGGAATCTAAAGAACACAGTTTGTTCCTTTGTCTTCTGCTCATCTCACGGTTGGGTTCAGATGGAATTTCCACCAGGAGAATAATCACTCTTATTTTCTGACCTTGCGGAGTGATTATTTTTCTTGTACCACGGAGCGCAGACAATTAATTCATTCATTCTAATCAACAAGTAAATAAACAAGCTTATTGTTTTAAGTGATTGTTTACAGCATTTCTCTGGTAAATGATTAAACTATAAGTCTTAGGATTATTAGAGTATTATTAAAGTTGATTAAACAGATTTTAAACTTAGTCAACATAAAAAGACTTAAAGTTCTGTACTTTAACGTATTTCTGAGTGAACGTCTAAATGGCTTTTGGGCTGAGAAAGTTATTAAACTTTGTTGAAAGGCTGTAAAGAAAAACCGGTTTTCAACATTTTAAGACTGTAAAATAAGGTCAATTTTTATGGGCCATGTTCACCATTTTTAAAACAAACAAAAAAAGAACATTCAAATGATGAAAAAAAGTAAAGATGAAGAAATACAATGTATCAGAAAAAGTTGAAGCATTTGTATGATAAGAAAAAGAAAATAACTAAAATTGCTATTGATATCATAAATAGATGAATAATTTGCATGATAGAAGAAAGAAAAGAAAGTATTAGAGAAAAGGTAAAGAAATAGAACAAAAATTGCATGAAGTCAGAAAAAGACAAATAATTTGTATGATAAAGAGAAAGAGAAAAAAAGAAAGAAAGAAACAAACAAAGAAGTTGCATGATTTTTTATGATGGAAGAAATTACATGAGAGAAGAACCAGAAGAAGAACTTTTAAGATAACAAGAGGAAGAAGAAATCGATGATGAAGAATTGCTATGATAGAAGAACAACAACGACAACAAAGAGGATAATGAATTGTTTGATACCAAGAAGAAGAAGAAGAAGAATCAGTAAATATTTCTCAGGCAAAAGATGTGTACCATAACCTGAAGGTGAATGTTTTATAGATTACCCTAAAAGGACTTTTCCTTAAAAAAAAAAAAAAAAGAATGATTCAGATGACATTCGGCATGTAGACTGTGTACAACAGGTTCAGAAAATCATGCAGATCATTTAGAGGCCTTAGAAAAGTGTGCATCAAATTTGAAACACTAGGCTATATAGGGTTAAAAAAGCAAAGATCTTTAACAGAACCCCTAAAGTTCTGAAGAGCAGAAGCAGACATCCCACAAAGGAGCCACACTTCCAAATGAGAAGAGGATACAGCTAAATCGATCGAGAGCCACTGAATCGAGTTCTCTGACAGGGGAAACCTTGATGAAGAGTCTTGTTATCCAGTCAAAGTGCTGAGTCCACGCTTTCCCCACACAGACTCCATCAGACGTGTCCTCTCTCCCAGGGTGTCTCTCCTCACCAAATAAATCAAAGCTGCTCTTTTAAAAAGCTGCAGTTTGTTCTTGTGCAAACACGGCGGGTCCTGCAGCTTGCCACCGCATCACACTCCTGTTTGTTCATTAAATATTAACCCCACTTCCCCTGAAATAGATTTTCATTTTCTGGAGCATTCGTTTGGCCCCACTCAGATCCGAGTTCATTGTGAAGGGCATCACTGATCTAATCAGATCTCAGCGTGTTGCCTGCGGCAGAGAACCCTGTCCCTCTGCTGCTCAATCTCTTTCTCTCTCGTTCCCGACAAGGTCACTCTGCTGTTTCGGTCTCTTTGTTGGCAGAGTTTTCCAGGTTGGTCGGCTGAGTGACTCAGGAGAAAAGGCTCAACGTTTTTAACACAGCTCACTTACAAATACCCCATATATGTTCTGTCAGATTTAGATTCGTATGATCAGATCATTGTTAACTGACAAGCTGCACAATCCACGTTCATTATCAGCTTGGATTTGTGTAGCTTGTCAGTTAACAACGGCTTCGTGTAGTAACAGCTGCTCTATGTGAAATCCCGCTCCTGATGGTATTTACTGCTGATTAGATAACTGGCTTTACTGATGAGATGCACATTAATCAACGGCCAATATATATCATGCACCTCTACTTATAAACCAATATCAGTCCATTGCTTAACTCCATATCATTTATGTAACCCACACATTTGACTATCATGCTTCTAATCACTTATTGTGTATGTCTTTTTAATAACTATGAATCGCTTAAGGATGCATATTCATGTTTAGTATGTGTGTGTTTGAATCTTCTTACTTGAAACGTTTCTGACAATCAGTTAT
The DNA here is from genome assembly GCF_963082965.1 of Carassius carassius. Lineage (NCBI taxonomy): Eukaryota > Metazoa > Chordata > Actinopteri > Cypriniformes > Cyprinidae > Carassius > Carassius carassius. The sequence continues at coordinate 17,010,133 of NC_081798.1, forward strand.
TTGTCAAATGTATCATATTCTTGTTATAGGAATCATGTCTAAAATTATACCCTGCAAGAGCGGGAAAAATCGGACCACGTAATTGATAAGATAACATATGATTTATAGGCGGAAAAATATACAATGCCCCAAACAAAGACAATATCTGATTGGTTAAGAGAGAGGTGTCCCACAGCCCAGTTTAAATCAGTCCCTCCAGGATTTCGCTGAATTTATTGCAAAATCAAGCAAATTCTGAAATTTTTGCAAAAGATTGCAAATTTTCGTAATTGCCACAAATTTTCCGCATAATTTGAGTTTAGAAGCGTCCCATGATGTCATCGCAATGCGCACAGTCAAAGAAAGGCCTTACGTTCTCATTAAGACCAATTTACAAGAGCTACATTGGATAAACAAACCGAAAATTTCAAATTCTGCGAAGAATTCTGTTAAAGCTGATATCAGAACAAACACCACGGATGTAGAAACCAGGAAAAACATTGTTCAATAAACACAAAATCTCCACCATTGACCATCAATTTAACAGTAAACTACAGGGACAACTTGTTGCAGAAATGGTCTAATGTTTTCGAGTGTTTTTAAATGCTTCACACAACTTTTCCCAGCACTTCACTTTAAATATTACCGAATTTGAAAGTTATTTTTAATGTGACTATATTTATTCATCCTTAATAGGTTTCCCCCATGTATAAAACTAAAAGTTTTATAATGTAGGAAAGCAAACACTTATTTAAAAATATATTTTTTTTTAAAAGATATTAAATGACCACTAGTAGATGGCTGCAGAGAAGTAATAAGTACTAGGCCTGGGATCTCCAACCCTGCTCCTGGAGAGCTACCGTCCTGCAGGCTTCAGTTCCAACCCTGCTCCAACACACCTGTCTGTAATTATCAAGTAGCCCTGGACACCTTGATCAGCTGCTTCAGGTATGTTTGATTGGTGTTGGAGCTGAAATCTGCAGGACAGTAGCTCTCCAGGAGCAGGGTTGGAGACCCCTATACTAGGCCATTTTCACTCCTTAAATGTAGCCTATATATTTTTGTATTCATTAAATTATATTTAGACATTATGAATGACAGTAATTAAAGTACATTTTATCAGATGTAATATATTTATTACATCTGTAAGACGTCTGCTAAAGATCTGGGAATTATCTGCTGTGTAATCTGATAAACATCTCAGAAGCAGTTTTACATGCATTCTAATAGATGTCTATTTGACATCTGACAGGAAACATCTTAGAGACGTATTGCAGATGAACAAGCACTCTTAAAAATACATCTTGCATATGTAAATGCAGACATTATATGTCTCCAAGATGTACATGTGTGATTAGGGTGAGTGCTTTACTGTCAGGTGCTGGTGCCACCTTCTGTAGAACTTTTTGGCACTAGTGCTGGTGTCCTCAAACATTAGTCTGGAGACCTACAGTGGTTCTCTAAGTCAGAAAAGTCATAACAGTGTTAGAAGAATGTTGTCTGTGCTATATTTTCACTGATTAACAATAAGATATGCCACAAATATCATTGCAAATTTTGAGAAAGGTCGCAGCAAAATCAGTCATTTTGTTCGCAAAAATCACAAAAAATTATTTTAGTCATGCCTGCTTTTAGCCTTTTAGCTCTTTAGCTTTTAGTCATCACTTTTAGCCATGCTTTTTGCCATTATTTTTTGCATTCTTCAACCTTGGGAAACCCCCTTTTCTACGCCAACAAAGGAAACCCCCTTTAAACATGCAAGTAACTTACCTCCAGACTGAGCTGAACTGGTGTAGGCCTTTCTAATATAGTTTTAACCTCATTGAGGAACTCAATGCGAGGGTTAATTAAGTGATTGATGGCTGTTCATGTCTATGCAATTTCACGTTTTGCTGTAAACTTGGGATTCCACATTTCCATTCTCTTAAACTCATTCTTTCCTAATTTTCTCTCTTCATGCAATTTGTGTGAATGTGTGAGTGCGTGTGCTTATGTGTTAGATGATGACTAGTGTTAGGTGATTCTGTTCAAATTCCCTTTAAAATCTTAAATGATTCCCTTTGAGCTAAACTGACTTATCTCCCTTACACTGAACATCAGCATATAAAACTTTTTTGTACCTCTCACCGAACAACAAGGTTCTGAGGCAAACACAGGCTTTGATCATGTTGTTTGATGTGTTCCAGTAGTTTCCATCACAGAGGTGCATCTGATCCTATCATCCTGTCAGTCCTGACAGCACAGAGGCGTTTGACTGCTTCAACAGAGCCGCGAATCTTAACGGTTCACCAACACCCTACTTCACGCTATTATTATCATCATCAAAGCTGATAAACCATCACATTTATGAAACCTGTTGTGTGGACAATCATAGTTTATAATATCAATATTATCCATTCAAAATAATAATAATAATAATAATTTATAAGGTAGAATGTAAGAGGTTTGAAGTTTCTTTGATTTCTTTATGTCATGTCTCTTCACTGACACTGTTGTCTCCTTGAGAACCAAGTACCGCAGCTCTTCAGGGTGGAAATGATGCCATTACAAATGTGATGAATTGTAAGAAATATTCCCTCTAATTTATTATTTTTTATTTTCTTTCTGAGCAAAACTTTTCTCTATTGGGCAGACATTTCAGCCACCTGAGCAAAAATATTCTTTACATCAGACCAGTATAGCATGCACACAAAAAAGTGTGTAACTTTTAATTTTAATGTGCTATATGTGTTATATTTGAGTTGATTTTTGATGCAAAGATGCTCATTTTAGGTTACCGGAGAATTTTTTTTTACAGTGCTGTGTTATACTTACTAAGAAATTCTATTAAAAATCATTTAAAAAAACCTCACACAAAACAGTTCAATTCTTTATAATAATATAATAATAAAATAAAATAAAAAAATAAAGCAATTATTGCTCAAAATAAAGCAGTTATTGCTCATTAATTCTCTTTTTGAGGTTATTTGGCATAATATAATATAATATAATATAATATAATATAATATAATATAATATAATATAATATAATATAATATAATATATGCATTTTTAGAACTTATATTTATAATATTTATTATTTAGAATATTAATCATTAAAATCTAGCACATATCTGCATTTGAAATGTAGTAAAAATTATTTCTACTGTGCAAATATCATATTTACAGAAACTATATTTAGAATAAGTACTTTTGTGAGTTGCTTATATTTTAATAGGACTTAAATACAATATAATAATACTTATGAGGGACCATCAGAGCTGTGATCTTAGAAGGCAGCTGCGTTTGTAGATAGTAAACAGCAAGGCAGCTCACTCAAAAGTACAGAGTCTGTATTTACTTAAAAAATGTATATATAACGCATAATAACTTCGATGAATTACTTCTATTTTAATGTAAATGTTACCAATTAAATTTTACTTGAACTGTTAAGTAACATAGGGCCTATAAAACATAATTTACATTTATATTTATTCACAGCAGAAGCTTTTATCTAGTGTCTTACAAATGAGGATACACAAGCAGCACAGATTTATCCAAGATAGAAAACAATATCAGACATGCTACTAGACCAAACTTCAACAAAGAGGAAGTGCATAACAGCAGATAGTAGAGAAGATTTTTGAGTGCAATTAAACAAAAGGTTACGAGTTAGTTAGTGGGTTAAGTTAATTAGGGTCTTCATTATTTAGGCCTATGTTCCACTTCTGATCAGGGTTGAGGGTTTATTTTGGGATAATGATGGTCTAACTGCTCATGATCCCCACCGTTTCATTAAAAATAATTGTGTTCAGAACATACAGTACTAAGAAAGTACAGAAAAGTCTCTCTTTTTTGTACCAGTGACTTTAGTTGGGGTCTTCTGTAAACATCACTATCAATTACTGACTGATTCTAACATAAAAAATAAAATCTGCTGACATGCTTCAGCAGAAAATGTGTGAAAGGTGCACAATCCTCTATTTCTGCCGCAGGCACGGTTCTCTGAACCTCATTTCAGTGAAATTACTTTTTCCAATCCAGGTGTGAAAACCTCATTTGGATGCCTAATTTTTGCTGAGCAGTACTCGTTTTGCTGCTGTCTGGGTCATTGGCTCTGAGATCTTCTGCTATACATATTGCACTATATATACAGCAGGTAAAGACACACACAAACATCAACAAACCTCATGTTTGAAATCGAGCTGGAAGTTGTTAGAACATCTGATCTGCTTGCTTAATGAAAAGGAGCTCTGACTCTCTTATTGCTGTGAGACACACAACATCTAACAGGGATTTTGTCAATTTGCGGCTGCATTTTAACACCCCTCTGCATTTTAAAGAAACAGAACTAAACCATACAAATAGTTCAGAACTTCTGTCATCATTTACTCACCCTCATATGTTCCTCCAGCACTCACTTGCTTTGGTGAAACACAAAAACAGAAGTTCTATATATATATATATATATATATATATATATATATATATATATATATACTGTATATATAATTAGTTTGTTTACATTTGCATTTGTATACTTACACTGTAAACCCTAACAAGTTCACAGAACTCAAAAAATATTTTGTAACAGATTACACAAAAACATTTAAGTGATGTTTTTAAATGTTTTAAGTTTACATAAAATTAAAAATTACATTTCCAGGTGCCTTAAGTTATCTTATAAATATTGATATTTCTCAACTTATAATTAGAGTATAGAGTAGAGAGTATAATTATAGAGTAATTCACTGAAAATTTTCTCTTTATTTCAACTCATATAATGTGGGAAATACACTTAAATTTAGTGTTTTGTTGTCAATCCTCAAACTAACCACAGGCACTACTCTTCACCACAACGGTAACACTACAAAACCAACATAACAGAAACCTTGGTAAATTCTAAAATAACACAACATTTAAGTACTATCTTATGTCCCTCTATGTTAATCTTGTGTAAAAACACACAAAATAACTTAATTTCTACATTTATTTTCCTTGTTTTCTGATGCAAAGCATGCTGGGAACTAGAAAAAACGCAATCATTTTAAGTTCACCTTACTACAACAAAATTTTTAGTTTACAGAACTTATTTAAATTAAGTCCAATGAACTAATGTAGTTAACTAATTTCATTTGATTAATTTAATTTTTCGGTTTTACAGTGTACAATAATTTTATATGTGATTATTTTGTGCATATAAACAAAATCTGAATAAAATTGCATATATAAACTGAAAGGTCAATTTTAATAATTAATAAACAGGCCTATAATATTAATCCAACACTGGCATGAAACATTAAAAATTTAAATTTTTAAGAACGCAAGCAAGATTCGCGAACTAGAGGGGAGGGAAATATATTCAATTATGAATAATCAATGAGTTCAATTTCATTCTGTTCCTTACACAAACCTAACGCATGTCTTCAGAAGAATTTTTTTTATTATTATTATGGTATGTAAAAGAGCAGCTTAGACATTCAGCAAATTGTCTCATTCTGCATTAAATTAATTCATATACTGAGACTTAAGTGTTTTTTTTTATTATAGTAAAATATTAAAAAATTCCTTAAAGAAAAATAAAAAAACTTGTTTTCAGAGAATGGATCTTTAACACTTTTGTTGTTGTACTGTACTGTCGGGTTTGTAAACTTTTTTTAAAGTATAAACAAGAAGTCAAAAAATCTGTCAGTGCACTAAATATATTCAAGATTAAATATATCATAATATAATAGTATGCCATTACACAGTGTTGCTTCAAGTTAATGATCTTGGTTTAGAGATTTTTAGCAAATGATACTGTAAAACAAGACAACTACACTCATTAAGAACACTTATCAGCACATATTAACCTCTAATGAAGCCTTTTAACAGTGCATTTCTTTTTTAAAACCAAACCAGCAACTGACTAGCCACTGAAAACCTGCTCTTTCTCAAAGCTGTTCCTTAATTAGTCTACACAGATCTCTCTTAGAAGTGCACTCTAATAACCGTGGGTCGTGTGAAGATGGTAAACCACAAAGCAGAAAAACAAAAGGTTTGACAGCTTAGTACAGCGAAACCCAGTTTAAACTTCCACTAGACAGATCAGCTAATTAACAGCATCCACAACACAGACTATTGGTCCAGAGCCATATTGAACAAGCTCCGGTGTGAAAGAATCACAGTCTCCCGGCAAGCAGAGAGGGCTTGTGTGATGAAGCGCTTTGATTGGCCGTTGCTATAACAATAGGGGAGGAGAGACAGCCAAGTGGGGGTGGAGACCCAGCATGATTATAAAATCCTTCAGAGAGACACATTTGCTTCCTGTATGTGTTTATTTTTGTATTTATTTTCTGTTATGTTTTCCCGCATCTCCTCCTGTCAGAAGGCTCTCTCATGAGCAGAAGCAGGAGGGAGCTCAGAGAGGGACGTGAGACAAACGCCTGTGCCTCTCTCTACTGCATGCACGCGTGCAATGCGTGCTGCAGACTAAATAAGACACCTCCAGTTTTGGAATATCTGTCTGGCAGTGCGCTGACTGCCTCAAGACCTGGAGGCCGCCCTCCTCCTTCTCTTTCTCCTCCCTTTCACACTGAAGGAAGAGTAGAGTAGAGACGGTCTACTGTTTGCCTCCTGCAGACTCCAGCCACTCCTGTGAGTATGCAACCGTTGTCTGTGTTGTGACATGAACTGTTGTGAACTGACTTTATGACATGCTTGAGATGATGTTGACCATGTTGTTATTTAAAAGCTGAAACTGTGTACATCTACATCTAGCACTGGAATAATGCCATAAAGGCTGTTTCCATTCAGGTTTCGCTCATCTTTTTAAACCCACATACTGACGCAATATATGCAGCTTCGGGGTCACGTGTGTTCAGCGGCGTGGGCTTTGATGCACACATGATTCACGGCTGGGACTATACATTTGCGGAGAGCGTCCTTTAAAGTGACACATTGCAATGTTTACATAACACGCCTGCTTATCGCAGCCTATCTGACAGTAGGCACACCACTCGAACGCACAAATAGTCAGTCAATAACATTAGTGTGAAGCAGGGCCAGTGTGAAGGCACACTAGGCGGCTGGCAGTGGCTCATTAATGCAGAAAGGAGCTATTAATAAACGAGTCATGCATCTTGAAGTCAAACAGCCCACTGGCTGTGGCCGCACTCTTAAAAGCAAAGCCTATCAAGGCCGCTTTGGGCTCTTTGTAAGAGTAAAAAGTTTTTCGAGCAGAAAAGTGTTTTAGTTTCTGGATCTTGAAAGCAACAGTATGTGATGGTTTCCCACAGAACGTGCGAGTAAAAGTTGAGCTGTTTGAAAGAGTCAACAGAGAAAGCATGAATTCACAAGCAACTTTTCAGAGTAGAAGGTCTTGAAAAGCTCATGTGATCATGGAGATGATCCAGAGAGGGCATGTGGAAAGACACACATCATGTTTAGGTTTGCTTGAGGGAAGGTTACTTTTATTTAAATGTTAAAACAACTTTGGTACTGGCTACATGTTGTTCATGAGAAATCCACAGTCATTGCATTAAGTTGCAACTCAATCGCTAAAATGCTTTTAGCACTAAAATGCTTTTAGCACTAAAATGCATAAGAGAGCAATGTTATATAGCTCAGATCATTTGGTCAATCAACAAACCATTAATTACAACTTTTGCCTCAATAAACTCCTTATTAGTTGCTTATTAATAGTTAGTAAGGTAAGTTTAGGTATTGGGTATGATTAGCGATGTAGAATATGGTCATGCTTTATAAGTACTTATAAACAGCCAATATGTTAATAATAGGCATGCTAATAATAAGCTAACTAGTTAATAGTGAGAATTGGTCTCTATATTAAAGTGTTACCGAGATATTGACAGCAACTTAGCAAATTCGAGCATAGTTTGAACAACTCAACAGTCACATTAATGTACTGGAGTAATAAAAACAAAAAAACAATAGCAAAAGTCTCTATTTCATCTAAAACAAAACTACTGAGACAAAATAGGTCTTTATATGTGTGTGTTCCTTGCTATAATTGGAAACCCAGTGGAAACAATAATAGAAATGGTTATTTTTATTAGTTACTCATGCTGACCAGTCAGTCTCCTCATAATTTGCTCCACAAACTTTATTCCACATGTGGAAGATAACCTTCATTTAATAAACAGAGAGAGTACGAGGATAAATCTGAGATGTGGTGAAGACAACAGTATTATGTAAGTTTATGAGTTCCTTAGGATGAGAATATGACAGATATTATCACCTCAGTCTAGACAGCCAGCAGTTCCTCTCAAAGCTAAATTGTGTATTCAGGAGGAGCAATTGAGGTTTGTTGGTCTTCTAACTCTTCTAAAGTACCCTTCCTCGGCTGTGAGGCCGTACTTCAAGAAGGCGATTGAAGATAATTGCGCAATTTTGCCAAGGAGAGCAGCATCCAATGAGAGGTTTTATTGCTCGTTTGAGATAAATGGTGCCTGGCATAGAGTGACGGCTGCAGTGACGCACAAAAATGTCCTAAGCAAAACATATCATATATCATGTGCTTGGCTCCGGTGATGTTAATGGCCCGGTGTAAGGGAGCAAAGTATCAGGAGACAACAAAAGCTCCTTCAAGAATTTCCCTGTTGTTTGTATTCAAGCTGGGATACAATTTCAGAGCCCTGTGATTATAAAGAAGTGCTCTTTGCCTTTCTTCTCTGGCTTTGAAATGGAAATAACACAAAATTCCCTGTCTAGATAGAAATAGCACATGGGGAGAATGAATACGCCGTCCTTTATTGTGCATGATTCATGTTAGTCAAAAGAGCTGCTGTGCTTTAATGGTGACAGGAAGATGAGAATGAGGTCAACCCAACATGGACACCAGGGTACAGGCCCGGGGCAGCACACAGCTGTCTGTTCAGCCTCTTCACCAGCTGCCCTCTCGCTATCTCTCGCCTCACTGCTCACGGTCCTGTGAACGAATAACCTCTGTTCACACTGCTAGCAAGCGCTTCTCAGTAACTTTCACACCACCGACGGATTCATCACACAAAACAAGATGCTGGACGTTGTCAATGAACTTACGCAACTTATGTTTGAAACTTTCATGAGTTTGCAACAGGGATGTGAGGAATGACTAAAATCTTAATCACAGTATGAGTCAATTTATACTATGATATAAAATCACATTGTAGATATTTTTGCATGAAAAAAGTTAATAATAGTTAATAGTTAATAATAAATAATCATTCATAGTTAATAAATGATAGTACACACACATTTTTAAATGTGTATTATAATAATAGATAATAAATAATAATAATAATAATAATAATAATAAATCAAAACTTAAGATTATTCATTACAAAAAATTATTCATAATTAATAAAAAAAACATTTAGTCATTTAGCAGACACTTTTAACTAAAGCGACTTACAAATGAGAAACAATCAAAATCAGCAAAAGAGCAATGATACGCAAGTGTTACAAGTCTGTTAGCTTAACATTAACATTACATAACAATTAAGTAAAAGTATCAACATTAAACAAATATTATAAAATGTATTGCTCTGTTTCTGATTAAATGAGCTATTGTTAAATACTATTGCACGAATAGTGCTTGTGAGCACATATACATTTCTATATTAATATAGGTGCAATTTTGCTCAAAGACCAAACAAAAGCATCTAAACTCTGAATACAATGTGGTACATATCCTCTCACCACCTAGCCCTTGTTTGCCCTAATCAACAAATTGCATGCTGATATATAAGCTTAAGTACTTAAAGACATGTGCAACTGAAATAATGAGTAATTAACATTCAGCTAATTACATTCACAGAGAGACATGTGCTCTATTGTAGTAATACAGTCAGTATGCAAATTATATATATTTTTTTTATAAATCTTTTAGGGTGGAGATTTTAATTTGAAGTTTGTCATATTTTGGTGCATCAAGCACAACTAGATAATCAGTGATAATTTTGAAATTATACTTGTAAATATATATTTATTTTAAAAAATATATATAAAATGCTAAAAATTGACTGATCTTTAAGGGGTCATATGATTCGATTTCAATTTTTCCTTTCTCTTTGGAGTGTTATAAGCTCTTGGTGCATAAATAAGATGTGTAAAGTTGCAAAGACTAAAGTCTCAAATCCAGTCCAAATCCGAAAATGTATAAAAGTTCAAGAGTCAACCACACACCACTAAAACCACTTGTTCTAACACACACCTACATCTCTAGGTCTCAATGTGGGAAGATTTGCATAACAGCGCCCAAATGTTCATGCAAAGAAAGAAGGCGTAACTTTTATTTTCTCTGTTGCCACTGGCGTCATGTCGTGGAGTCGCTGTGTGTTTTGTTGTGAAAGCTTAACTACTTGTTTGGTCTTCCAAAAGAGGACACGACTAGAAATCAGTGGTTAAGTTTTATTTCAACACACTGTTCCAGAACAGTGCAACCCAAATATTCAGATGTTTGCTGTACATTTTATGGAGGATGAGGACTGTTTCCTGAACTAGTAGCCTACAATGCGTCTGTTGCACAACTGCTGTTTCTATAAAGTGGGGCAGGTAAACGTAGTTAAACTGTTTGTTGGCTTGTTTGTTGTTTCTCAGATCACAAATGCAGACATGGTTTTATGTTTACACAGTGAGATTCTGTCTTACACTCCCCAATAAATAAACCAATACCCCAAGTTATTCAGTTACTCCTAACAGTACACTGACTAAACTGCTAAAAGAGAATCAATGATGGGATGTGCAGGAGCAGAGCAGCTGGACTGAGTCTTGTCCTGCTGAGAGATGGCATCACAGTATGGTAAGGGGCGTAACATTTCCGTCACACGCTTGAGGTATTCAACCAATCACAACGCACTGGATAGCTGGCCAATCAGAACACATCTCGCTTTTTCAGAACGATGAGCTTTGTAAAAATCGATGAGTTTCAGAAAGGCGGGGCATAGATGAGAAACAATAATGTGCATTATATGGAAAATAATGTTTTTTTTTTAACCTTAAACCACACAAACACATTGCATTACACCAAATACACAATATAATGTTATTTTTAGCAGCATCATATGACCCCTTTAACAGCTGCAGATCGATAACAGTCAAAATTAAGTATTTACTGTAATAGATGTATTTTACACATACAAAACCTACTTTGCTTAACTTTGGGAGATTCAACCGTCTCCCTCTTTATAACTTGCACCCTGAAAAGTCACTGAGAGAAAGAGTGTGAGAAAAAGAGAGATACACTATTGATCTGCACAGACTAATTTTGCTGTTTAAAGTCTCTATAGGGCACTTATTGATTTACTAGAAATAACTTATAGGACTGAGTGCTTATTGATCGAGCGTGGTTTCACAGCGCTGATGACATCACTATAAATCTTTGAGTGATTACAGGAGACTAATGGTCTGCTAACTAGACAAATAATTACACCCTCATAAATTAACAGTTCTTCATTACACGCCATATGGCACAGAGAGACAAAGGTTCTGCGTTCAGTGTATTTTAATTACTATGGGCAACGTAATTTATTGTGTGCGGTGTATTTTATCTCTGGCTATATATGCATACAGTACATAAGCTTAACATGTCTGTCTGTAGATCGTCAAAGCTGCTACTGTTTCAGAACAAATGCAACCATTCTCCAAATAAAATAAATGATCGAATAAATAGACTTACAGTATTAATGGATTCTGCCAAGTCAAACATTGAAAGAAAAAAAAAAAAAAACATTGTGCACTTTGATGTAAACAAGCACGGGTGATAAAGCGCACATTCATTCTCTGACAGCAGATTGCGCTAATCTGCAGAAATGCAGCCGTTACCCCGGAAACACCGTAAACAAAGCAGCTGCACTACTTTCTCTTTCTAAAAGGTCATTCAGATTTGTGTATTCACTATGGTGTTCATCACAGCGCCAAATACTTAAATACATAGACTTAATAGGCTATTTATTTTCAAACGTTTTTACATTTTACTCTGGACTACATGCCATAGATATTGTTTTAAAATGTTTTAATTCTTTATGATTTGGTCACACTCTACATAAAGGCTATATTAATTAACATTAAATCATTAGTTAATATAAACTGCCAATGAAAAATTATTCTAAGCATTCATTAATCTTTGGAAATGTAAATATTTGATAATGCGTTGTTAAAATTTGCTAAAATTTGCAAAAGTTGCAACTGTGTCATTTAATGTACAGTTGTATTTTTTAAAGGTAAAAAACTTCTGTAGCAAATGTAACTATTGCTCATTACTAATGTTAATGCATTAGCTAAGGTTAACTAATGAGGTCTTATTGTAAAGTGTTATTTATTTGTTTTTATAAATCTTTTGCACTTTTATCTGTTTTTTTTTTTTACTTTATACATATGTTGTGTATTACTTTACTGTAGCTATGTAAGTGTTCAGTTCTTTTTGTTATAAAAAAGTTATTAAATCTGTTATATTTTGAAAATACTTTTTTGCAAGTAATGGCACTTTTCCACTGCATGGTATGGCACGTTACAGTTTGGTACAGTTCACTTTTGGGGGTTTTCCACTGGGTACAGTACTTGGTACTTTTTTTAGTACCACTTAGTTACCAAAACATGACGTGTAAACTCTGCTGATCACTGATTGGCCGGAGTGAATCTATACTACCTGCGTCACTGAACTTGCGACATAAGTACAGAAGAACAGCTAGATTTAAATCAGCACAGCCAGCAAAGGATAAAACGCAACTGTTTTGAATGAACACACCTTTTGTAACAACCCAAAAATTGCTGTACAGATATTCCTCTCGTTGATAGAAGAGGAGCAGATCCAGTGAGAGCTTGATGGAGACACAGAATGAAAAAGTTTTTCACGAGTCGCGGCATTAGAGCCGGCGCAACAAAAACTTCATGTGATTAATACTACCCACTCTAAAGCGGTACTAAAGTCTAGTGGAAACACAAACAGAGCCGAGTCGAGCCGTGCCGTGGAAAAGCACCATAAATTCAATACCTTGATAATACTGTATACCGTGATAAAAGCATTAGCAATTAACCGCAACATGAAAATTATATATACCTCCACAACAATAAAAAAGACAAAAAAATTACTTAATGCTGTCAAACCAGGAATAATACCATAGAAACTGCATGCAATAAACATCATTCAAAACTGAAGAAGTGGTGTAGAAACACTTAAAATATCCTAACTGCTTAGCAACAGACTAAAAACCACTTAGAACAGCCTAGCAACTGCATAGCAACACAAAAACACTCAGAAAAGCCTAGCAACTGCATAGCAACACAAACATGACTGAACAGCCAAGTAACTGCATAGCAACACACAAAAAACTAAGATCAGCTACATAGCAACACAAATACACTCTGAACAGCCTAGCAACTGCATAGCAATGCACACACACACACACAAAACACTCAGATCAGCCTAGCCATTATAGCTACTCCAAACAGCTCAGCATTAAGAGCATTAAGCGGCACTCACAAAAATGCATTCATCTACTTCGCTCAGTGTTTAACACACAGTGAACAGCTAGTCAAAAAGGTTTAGCCTTAGCTTAGACAAATTGTTAATCAAGATTTGGCTTCAGCTTTCATGGAACTTAATCATATCCCACATCTTAAAACCTGTAGTTTTGACAAGGCTTTATATTTGAATTTCATATATGATTTTAATAATGACCCATTTTTTTGCATCTGAAGGCAAGTAAAGTTATTTAAAGTGACCCCTGGATTGTGGAATGACTCTTATCACAAAGGGGTGACACATTAGACCTATAATAATAGACAAACACTACAAGTTAATCTCTGTAAAGTCCCCCATGTTTTTCATGTGTCTCTTTTTGGTCATTTATGGCCAATTCCCTTTAATCCATTCATTTTGGCATTTTAAAGAAAAACAAACTGTTCTCAGATCAGTCTTATCTTGGTGAATATCAAAGTGAGGATGTGCCACCCACAGTCCAAACAGAGCTAGTCACCCAGCAGCTCTGAGGAGGTTAATCTGTCAACACACTTTTATTTCTATAAATCATCGTTTGTTGGGGCCATTTATGGGTCATAACTTCTGTGCATCCTCTAGCAAACCAGCATGGGACCGGATCCTTCAACACAGCTCACACTGACGTGTTAAATCCTGCACAGAAAACCCTATTTCACACGTGGCTAGTCATTTAGCGGTATAGCTTTATTTTCTGTCCTGTTGCTTATACAAACTCTGTCCAGCAATGACTTATTCATTTTTAGTTGCGATCATATAGAAAAGAAAAATCACAAATTTGAGCAAGGGGTGTCAAACTTATTTTAGGCTGAGAAAATATCCACTCAGATTGAATTACCTTTCGTTTTTAGTTTGTTAACAATTATGCAAATATCAGTCTCAGCCTCAGATGACATGCTCAAGAAACCACTGGCTGAACGTCTGATGCATATCACACACAAAACTTGTTGTCATCTGATTGGTTGAATTCTGCAGAATTTCCGGGAGATGTGCGTCACATTCCTTAACGTTATGCATGGAAACAAAGATGCCTTTGTGTCAAACCCTCTCATGAAGGAAAAAAGCTGTCATGTTTACAGCTGTGACAATGATCACTTATTAATATATATTACAAGCTGGATTTTCAAAAAAGTATGTGAAATATGTAAAGTTCAAAGCATAGACTCTTCAAAATACTTCCAGGAGTTTTACACACCAGTCTGTTATAGAGACATTTAGGCCACGCCTAATAGAAAACAATCCAACACTCTCCGTTGACTTTGTATTGCAGGAAGCTGCCTCCTTGTCATTTCTAACTTATAACAAAAGAAAAACAAAAAACAGAACAATGCTAAATGCTGCTATGTGACAAGGTAAACAAGTAAACAAGCTAAAAAACACAGAACAAAATTTTTATAAGCTGTCGACCCCCCCCCCCCCCAAAAAAAAAACAAGCATTTAAGGACACAAATTGTTGTAGATGTTGGAGTATTTCACGTTGGGTTATTCAATTGGATCATTTTTCAAACAAAAGGAAGGTAAGAAAAAGGGACACTGACATAGACCGACATAGGAATAAAATTCAGTTTCTTAATATAGCTCCTCCTCTCAGATTCACATAGGGTGGTGAAATAATCCTTTGACGGTTAAAAATAATGAATGTTTCCTGTCGCCGATTATGTTTCCCTCCAGTGGGCACAGTTCTCAGAGTAATATGACACCTTGCGACTACTTTTGTGTTTTTTGGAGTTGACAGCTTATAAAAATGTGGTTCTGTTTTTTTTTAGCTTGTTTACTGTACGGCCTGTCACATACCAGCTTTAGGCATTGTTCATTTTTTTGTTATAAGTCAGAAATTACAAGGAGGTAGCTTCCCGCTATACAAAGTCAATGGAGAGTGTTTGATTGTTTCCCCCCCTCGGTAGGCGTGGTTTTCAGATTTTGACATGTGTCGCTCTGTTTCTGGACATTTTCACGGGCGGGTCACTTAAAACACATTTTTTAAAAATCCATTTGTGTTGCATGGAATTTAGTGGTGGAAATTTAGATTCTTTTAAGAGATTCAGTTATTTTCAGTTCGTTCACCAAAATGATTCGTTCAGATTCTTTCACTTATTTGTTCAGTGACCATTTCTTCATATTACACAAATACGCCACAGCAGGTGGCGAAAAAGAGTGTCTTGTGTTATGTCTTAAGTCAACGAACGTATTTACTTGTGACAAAAACTGATTTGGCTTTATTACATTGAGTGTATGATCGCATTAAATAAATAGTCTAAATAAGTTGTTCCGATGAACAAAGCACAAGGTTTTCTTGCATAATTAAACATTTTAATTGTTTGGTCAGACAGTTCATATATTATATATTCAAATTAATAGAACAGGGATTAAACGTGGAGTTATGTTCTGTATGCTAAATATGAAAACAAGCGTATGTGCACCTATAACTGCGCTTTGTATTTGCTGATTGCTGATTGAGATTTACATGCTTGGCTCACTGACCCTGTACACTCTCATTCATTTCATTCACAAACAAGATGTATCAGTTTATTCAACTCGTTCACCGACGAGAAGATCGTATTCGTTCACTACATTCAACAAATCACATGCTCCGTCACATCTTGAGTAACTCTTTGACAGGAAACAGTTCACAGAGCTGTTCACGAGCTGCGCATGCGCTGCTAATAGCGCCGAGCTCGCGCGCTGCTGTGGAGGGTGGAACTTCAGTGTACGAGAAATATGAGTCAGTGGATTCAGTAAACAAGAACAATTCGTTCACCTAAAATACTATAAATCACTAGTGTAATTACCTATAACCTATATTAAATATTTGGAATATATATTTTCATACTGTATTAGGTTCTTTGATAAGGTCACAATAAGAAGGTCTAAGCAACAACGTAACTTCCGTGATGTCCCCGATGCGCGGGGCGGGTCAGGGCGGGTCAAGAAATTTTACTTTATTTGTGGGGCGGGCCAAATAATTTCAGAAAAGCGGGACCTGCGGGTCGGGTTATATATATATATATATATATATATATATATATATATATATATATATATAGTGACGGGATGAAGAAGTACACGACACGAGGATCAAGGTGAGTTCCTCGAAAGGTGGATTTTATTGAAAACCATGAAGGGGAAATAGCCAATGTGAGGGGTTTCCGGTTCTCAGTGCTCGGCCTTCTTCTCTCCTTCTCTCTCTCTATGCGCAGTGCTGTGTGGGTCCGTGTCTGGTGAGGGCTGATGGTCACACGCTACTGTCTGGAGGGAAACACAGAGAAATATTAGCCGAGTCTTTTGGAGACATCGCTCACCTCTGTGTTCGTCGGCGCAGCTTATAAAGCTTATCTTTGATGGGCTGCAGATGTGACCGCTCAGCCTGTAATGAGCAGGTGCAGGTGTGCCTGCTCTGTTTCCAGGGCGATGCTGATGAGAGCTCGGGACACGCGTCACACCCCCCAATCCCCCCCCGCCCAAGCATCATCCTGTCATGTGGAGAAGTGGGGAGATTGGGGGAGGGCGGGGAGTGGAGCCTGACAGACCTGCGAAAGCTGACTATATCCTCGAGAGACCATCGGCGTTCGCGTTGGCCGTCCCCGCCCGGTGTTGTACGGTGAAGTGGAAGTCCTGGAACGTGAGGAACCACCTAGTCACCTTGGCATTGGTGTCCTTCGCCCGGGCCATCCACTGCAGAGGGGCGTGGTCTGTCTCAGTCGCCGGGTTCCAGGGGACCTTCTCTGGTTGCCCCTTCCTGGTCAGGTCTGTCAGGGGAGAGGCTAAGGAGGAGAAGTTATGGACCGTACCTGTTTTGGTGGTGGGCCGCGGCGAGGATAGCCGATAGTACTTGGCCTAGGTGAGGGCCAGTTGACACTTACGGGGCTTGGCGGTCAGCCCAGCCCGGCGGAGTTCCGACAGCACCTTCCGCAGCCGCTCCAGGTGATCCTCCCAAGTCTCGGAATGTATGACCACATCGTCCAGGTAGGCGGCCACGTAGGCCTGGTGGGGCCGCAGGAGGATGTCCATTAGACGTTGGAAGGTGGCGGGAGCTCCATGCAGGCCGAAGGGTAGGACCCGGTATTGCCAGTGGCCACTAGGGGTCGAAAATGCCGTCTTCAGCTTGGCCTGCTCAGTTAGGGCGACCTGCCAGTAGCCCTTGGTGAGGTCGAGGGTCGAAATGTGGCATCGGGTAGCCGTCAAACTCCGAGACCTCGTTTAGGCGGCAGAAGTCATTGCAGAAGCGGAAGGTGCCGTCAGGCTTTGGAACCATGACGATGGGCCGGACCAGGGGCTGCATGATGGCTCGATGGTCCCTAACCTCAACATCTCCAGTACCTCCTCCTCGATGGCGTGTCGCCGAGTAAATCCAGTGGAAGCCTGGGGTACCTCCCGGATGCCGAACAGGACATAGGGTAGCATCTTGTCCCAGTAGCACTTGTCCTCAGCAGCCACTCGCCGCAGCATCTGCTTAAGCATTTGATTGAAGCGCTCGACCAGGTCGTCCGTTTGCGGGTGGTATACGGTGGTGCGGAGCTGTTTTATTTGGAGAAGCTTGCAGAGGTCAGCCATCACCCGGGACATGAAGTGGGTGTCTTGGTCAGTCAGTATCTGGGATGGTAGGCCGACCCAACTACTCAGCAGGAAGAGCTCCTGGGCAATTGCTTTCGCGGTGGCTTTGCGGAGGGGGATGGCCTCAGGATAGCGGGTGGCGTAGTCCAGGATTACGGCCTGCTGACTGGTCGCTGGGTGCCCTCCGGCGCGCGTCGCTCCTGGACCACCCTTCAGGGAAAGGGTGGCGCTCGCTCCCCAGCCTCCGGGTGTTGGGTGTCCTCCGCCAGCTCAATATGCCTCCACCAGCTCGTCGACATTGGTGGGGTTCTGCATACCGGCTGCCTGCCGGAGAGGGCTGGGAAGGGCCCGTAGTAGTGTTGTCAAAACTTGCTTGCATTAATTTCAGCATCTGAGCTTCAGAGTTCTCTCTCCATCAAGCGATCTGAACTATTCATTCCTCCTCAATGGACGCACAGCGCACCTGTATTTGATGCTCTGTAAACTCTTTGTAAAGGCGCACGACTCACCGTCGCTTTACTGATAGCGCTGTTTCTCACACATGCAAAGAGAGAGAGAGCGAGAGTCTTACCACGCTGAATCGACACGCTATATGTAAACTATTCTTTGTTGTCTTCTCCTGTCAAAATAATGTTCATTTAGAATTATTCATATTCATTTTCGAACAAGCAGAAGACATACCGGTTTCTCCGGTATTGGGCGGAGCTAATGCGCAAATGGCAATTTCATTGGCTGGCGCTGATCTCTTACCGTCCCTGTTTTGATTTCAGCAAATAATTTTGACCGAACGCAGACAACGTGATTAATATTCATGAGCCCAGCAGCTCATCAATTCATAGTGCATTGTACATACATTAGTATGATAGTAGAATTAGTAGTAGAATTATCTTTTAATAATAATTAATATGATCTATTACTATTTTTTTTACAGAAACCCTCAATGACCAAAAATATCTTAAGCACCACCACCAGTCTTAAGTTCAGTTAAAATGACAAATATGCATTCATTAGGCCTAAAAGTAAATTTTTACATAAAGGCATTGTGCTAGAAATATTACTATTATTTATTAAAATGTATGTGATACTGCCACTGTTGAAAAAATTTATAAAACTTTATTTTTTAAAGAAATAAATCACAATATTTCTTCCTTGTTTTAATTTGAATAGCAAATCTCTTTTATTTACCAAAAATAAAATGTGTTTAAATTTCATAAATTAAAAGACAAATTAAATTTGGGTGAAACTTGTTTACTGTTTTTCATAATTATATAACTTGTAGAAAAACTTTAAACACAATTGTAAATAAGTATAAAGAATGGAATTGGTTTTATTTTTAGTGCTAAAAAGCTATTTTTTTTTTAATTAGCATATTTTTGTGTTTTGCTTTGGTACCGAAATTGGTACCGAGAACCATGGATTTTCACTGGTATCGGTACCGAATACTGAAATTTTGGTACCGTGACAACAGTAGCCCGTAGGAGATGGTCCACTACTAAGTGCTCCACTACCTGGTGTGCGGTGGGACCCCTGGCCAGAAGGCCAATGTTGGGCGAGGCATGAGAGGTCAGTCACTTGCGCACGAGCGGGCCGCCGTGGGTTGTAGGACCAGTCATGGAACAGTTGGGCTGCGCTAATGGGCGACAGTCCAACCCGCCCCAAGATCTCCTTCTTCAGCTCTTCATTTGAACCGCTCCGCTCGGGGGTAAGCATAAAGTATGCCCGTTGCGCTTCTCCCGTCAGCAACGGCGCCACGATCCGCTCCCACACGTCCCTGGGCCACGACTCCCGGGCGGCGATCGCCTCGCACATCTGAAGGAATGTCTCGACGTCATCATGCACCGTCATTTTGGGGATGAGCTGGGTAGTCTGGGCTCGGGGGTCAGGTAGCATAGTTCGCAGGGCGGCGGCCATGCGGAGGGCGGCGAGCTCTCGTTCTGTTTCACCTTGTCGGGAGGCCATGTGCTCCATGATATGTTGCTGGCAGATGCTCACCTCGGCAAGGTGCTTCAGCAGATCTTCCATTGTTGGGGGAGGAGCGCCACATGGGGAAACAGGAAGGGGACGTGAGCAAAACAAACCGGGAAAAAAAAATGTCTGTCAACAAGCCGAGTGAGGTGATAATGGATGTAGTGGGATCCTGGTCGGTAACTTCTTCACTGCAATGCCCGAGGTCTCCACCAGTGTGACGGGGTGAAGAAGTACACGTCACGAGGATCAAGGTGAGTTCCCCGAAGGATGGATTTTATTGACAGCCGTGAAGGGGAAATAGCCAACATGAGGGGTTTCCGGTACTCAGTGCTCGGCCTTCTTCTCTCCTTCTCTCTCGGTGCGCAGTGCTGTGTAGGTCCGTGAAGTCCGTGTCTGGTGAGGGCTGGCGGTCACACGTTGCTGTCTGGAGGGAAACACAGAGAAATATTAGCCGAGTCTTTTGGAGACATCTCTCACCTCTGTGTTCGTCGGCGCAGCTTATAAAGCCCATCTTTGATGGGCTGCAGGTGTGAGCGCTCAGCCCGTAATGAGCAGGTGCAGGTGTGCCTGCTCTGTTTCCAGGGTGACGCTGATGACAGCTCGGGACACGCGTCACAATATAATTTGAGCTTATAGAGCTTATAGAGCTTAGCAAATATATATATAGTATAATAAAACATAATAATATAAAATGATTATGTATTTTAATATATATTTTAATTACTACATTATAATATCATATAATATTATATACATTTGAATTAATATATTATAATAAAACATATCATTCAATAATCATACGTCTCCTATAGTTTCAGAAGTGATCAAAAGTTTTAATTTAACAAACATCTCCTATAAAATTTTTCCAAGATACAATCATCTTTATTTACAAATATATATATGATTTAATATATATAAAATATAAAATAAAACACGTAATTTCTCATAAACTAAGTCAGTTATCTCAATATAAACTCAAACATTCAAATTAAATTATCTACAGTACCACATATATTTTTCATATATTTTATTAGTTTATAGATTTAGCCTTTAAAAACAAAGTCAAACTATTAGTATAAAAAGACATTTAAGGAGAAACACAGATGCATAAAACCTCACCCAAAACACTATTAAGTCTCCTGAGCTATGAAGGAGCAACCACTGAACATAAAGCAATCAAAAATGCACAGGTTAAATCAGTAGTAAAAGATAGAGAGCTTAGCAAACGTTCATGCGTGTCTCATCCGGGCTTGTTTCCATGTTTACAGTAGTTAGCCTGCTGTTTGCAGTAAATAAAGGAAGATCTTCATAAGAATGTTGCCTAGCATTTCAAGCTAATCCATTTTTACTCATTAAAAGGGCAACATTTTGACTTCATATCAGACAAAGCAAAATGCTGTTTTTACAAATCGCTAAAGATTTTGATAACAGCTAGAGCCAGCTAGCAATCGTCACAGCAGGAGGGAACAAACCCAACACATCTAAAGAGCAACAAAATGACCATGTAGTCGATAAAAATCACAGTTTGTTCCTTCTCACCAGGCTTAGTTTCTTTTCACATAATTGTGAGCCAGCTGAACGAACACTAGCACAACTATTAAACGCATTTAAGCTGATAGTTGGCGGTTGTGTTTTGTTATGGCTTTTTAAAACAAGACAAACACTAGAGGCATTGTTATAGCCTGATGCCCCCTTTTTTTTGCTTTGTGCATCTACATAACAATAATCTTGTAGTCAAACAAGACATCTCTGGCACTGGTTATAGCGGTGCGTACAGTGAAGACAAAGGTCGTCTTTATTGCTTAGTCTAAATGGGACGGGAACGGCAGGCATTTACTGCTAGTCGTCTCTCCAAAAATATATAATCACTCCCTCCCCCAGATTTATGTGCATTTTAGAGCCACATCAACTGTTTACTCATGTAATGAAAAGAGTATCAAATGAAGGAAAATGATATGATGCCGACACTAACAACATTACTAATGCATCATTCACAGCTTGCTCCTTTCCAGTCTAATGTGGCCGTCAAAGTAATATGCATCTTTATCTATGTCCACACATGCCAGGAAGCCAAAGGCAATGACAAATGGCCCTTTCTGTCATGTCATTTTCAGCTTTGCCGAATATTAAGCTGTCTACGTGTCCATGGAACCCATTTGTCTTAGTTTAGTCGTACGATTTTCAGCTTGACAGGCAGGAATATTGTATCGGGGTGATATGCTTGTGAGGTATCGCCATCCGTCTTAAGGGGGACGTCTCAATTTTTACAAGCACCAGGGCTGGACAGGCGGCCGTACGAGGTCAGTTACAGTGCATTCAATCAACCACTGGCTCCAGATGATAAAATGACAAGAGAGCCACTTGCGCCCAAAATGAAACATTTAAATTAATTTAAATCGTCAAACAACAGAATCTCTCAATATAAGTGGTTGTTCAAAAGCAAAGTTCTCCCTTAAATTCAACCCTACAATTAAGCCTAATTATACACTGTCAGAAATAATTGTAATTTTAACAGTGAGATACTTAAAATGCTACAGTAAAACCTGCTGATTAGATTAGGTTCCCTTATTTTTTATGTTGAAAAACTGTAATATATCTAGTAAGACATAATTATACAGCAAAATACGGTTAAATATAGCTTTTGGAAGTATAAAAGAACAAGTCAGCTTATTATTTACAGTGGAAAAATACTAACTGACAATCACTATGACTTTTTTTTTTTTTTTTAGTTTCTTAGCTGGCCAGTTATGTTTATTGGTGTTTACATTTAATGTTATGTTAATGTTGCGATATTTTATGCTTTTAAGCTGTTTGTCGGTGTATTATAAAGGTACTGTCTCTCTAAAGATAAAAATCACAAATTGATGAATATCAAACTTTCCTGTCCATACCAAGTTTAGTTTTCAATTTTACGCCACTAATTTGTAAATGTTTCATTCACATCCTGTAGCCCTGAGAACTGACAACTCAATAGTTCAACAGACAAGTCACAGTGTTTCTCTTCCTTTTGCCTTTCTAAAAGAACAGGCTTTAACAGGATAGGAGGAATCCAGTGTAACTGCTTGTAGCGATGTCATTCTGAAAAACAAGGGCAAAGCTGTGCTGGCATACTGGGAGTTGTAAAACGCTACTGAAGCATGCATCTGAGCGAGTGCTCCTGTCACTGAGGCGTAAACTCATCTGACCGCAGGACTGAGCTCGGCCTGGCTTTATCTGGTTTGGGTTTGAGTCAGAATTGTGAATCTTGGTTAGCTCCTAATGTACCCATTAAAGCATTATTGCAGAGGCAAAGCATCTTAAGATGATGGACATGAATCTTCTGATGGACAGGTATGCTAATTTACAGAAAACCTGGCGACAAATGCATCAGTTTTTAATGTACCGAATATGATGCACAGATGGGAAAATTGTCTTTGGAATCAACCATGGGAAAGACTAATCATAAATGACATATTTTCAATATCTCACTTGCTTCTCCTAGACAGCAACAACAGGTTCGGTATGAAAGCAAATATTTACCACCTAAATCTTCATTAAAAAATAAACTAATGAAAAAATAAATAAATAAATAAATAAATAAATAAAGGGAGGTTCAACATGAAAGCAAATACTTCTCATAAAAAATGAGGATGTTCAATAAGAAAGAAAATACTTAAATAAAATAAATTATGAAAGACTGATTCCTTCCAAAAATAATAAATCTAAATGAATGAAAATAAAATAAATAGGAGGTTCAATATCAAAGCTTGATTCCTTCAATAATAATAACAATAATAATAAATAGGAGGTTCAGCATGAAAGCAAAGACTTCTTAAATTCTTCAAAATAAAATAAAAAGTAAAGTAAGGTAAAATAAAATAGGAGGTTCGATATCAAAGATTGATTCCTTCCAAAATTAGAAAATAAATAAAAAATAAAAATGAATTGAAATAAATAGGAGGTTCAATATCAAAGCATGAGTCCCTCTATAATAATAATAATAAAATAGGGGGTTTAATATTAAAGCAAAACCTTCTTAAATTCTTCTAAATATAATAAAATAAAATGAGACACAATATGGAAACTAAGATTTCTCAGATATAAATAAATTACTTTTGTTTATTGCTTTTGTACTCTGTCAACAATGGTATCATTTGTGTGAAACTTCTTAATAATATCTTTAATATCTAAGATTTGATCTAAACTCAATATATTAATTCAAGTTCTTCTTGAAAGAACTGTGACATGAATTAGGCCTTTCGCGATAATCAATATATCGACTTATCGCACAATATATGTACATGACCTCAATAATTTTTAGTGACGCAATATATACCCACCATATTTATATGCAACAAAAAGTTGTTATTGTGATAGGCCTAACAAGGATACTTTACTGAGAAAATGATCTACCCTGAGCTATGAAGGAATCACCTGTGGACAATCAAATTCTCCTCTGGCCATTTCCACACTAATATTTCTACCCATGAAGCCACTGAGACTGAGACATTGTTGTTTTTAATACAGAGACACTATCCACGGCTCTGTGAGAGATCATGATTCATTACAACACCAGAACAAAAGTAAAACACCCTTTATTGCTCTGACCAGTGTGTGGAAGGGTACTCTTCTCCTCATTAATCTGTCTAGACCCGGTCCTGTTTATTCCACTTCCACTGTGTCCTCACGAATTCCCCAAAACTAGCACTCAAACAGAGCAATAAGGAGAAAGAGAGCGATCTGTGTTTAGCCTGGTTATTCATTCCTCCCTTTACTGATTTAACTCAAACAATAGCAAAGCTAAATTACATGTCTGCTCCAAACTGCCATATTTTTAACTCATTTTACTCAGAATATTGGCAAATCTGGAGGTAAAATATGTCATTATCTGTTGCCTTTCATTATTAACTTTAAAAACAATCCCACAGTTCCAGGCCTGGAGGTTTTTACGATTTTTAACACCAATGTCTCAGCAAATCGTCCTAACCGTTTGGGAAAATTAAATCCAATGCAAGTGACTCTGGACAGATTGAACACTGGATTCCTGGATGTGTCCTCTTACTGGAGTAGCACCTTTATTCCTCCTGAGAAGACATTACAGGAGTGCACTTCCAGATGAATGACTCAGTCAAGGATCAGGATCTAGATCAGGATCTAGGTCATCTCTTTACAGACACATGTTGAGAGAGTCAAGGGTTCTTATAAAATATGATGATTCTAGAAAAGCTGCAATAAGTGCAGAGCAAATCTTCAGATATTTCAAATGCATGAATCACATTGTTTTTCTTTCGATTTAAGTTGATCACACATGACATCAAAAGTCCTATTTATTTTTTTCCCTGCTCTTATAGTGCACAATTTATCAGTGAACATTATTTCATAAAAAAAATTCACTGATTACTGAAAAAATTAAATACTACTATGTGTAAATTAAATTAAATTACAATTGAATTTGGGAATCATAACATTATATTTTATAAAAGTGTTTATTATTATTGATTATTAAATTAAACGTTTTATTATTAAACTAAAAATTGTTGATACTATACTGCTTGTTTAATTTCAGATAAAATTTTTGTGAGAACTAATGGTAAATCTAAAATGCAAAAAAAGAAAAAAAAAGTCAGAAATGAACATGCAACTTTAAAATATTTTGCATCAACCAATATACATTTACATTAAACTAAGAATTAAATCAATAAACAAAAAAAATGTATATTACCCAATAACCAATATGGTGCATATTGTGCATCAAAATGTAAAAAGTTCCTTTATTATTATTATTATTATTATTATTATTATTATTATTATTATCATCATCATTTATATATTTATTTGCTTGTTGATTTATTCATGCAAAAAATGTAAGACACAAGCACCTAAATAAACACATAATAAACATTTGTCATATAAACAATGTTTCTCCACATTTGTGAGAAAGTGCCTGACAAACCACCCAGTGAACAAGCCAAACTCAATAATAACAGTGACACAGGGGAAATATCCTAATATGCATATCCTAATATAATATAGAATTTTCCAAATCAAAACCATGGTATTTCCTGATTACCAGTGACATTTCCTCCGTACAGTTACAACCAGTGTTGGGAAGGTTACTTTGGAAATGTAATAGGTTACAGATTACAAGTTACCCTATTTAAAATGTAATAGTAGTGTAACTTTTTTAATTACTTTAATAAAGTAATGTAACTAATTACTTTTGAGTACATTTTGATTACTTTTATAAATTTCTAATGAATGTTAATTTGCAACTGTAAATCATCTTCAACCATTTTACACCATGCAGGTTTAACCTTACAGTAGTGCTCAATACTGTCAGACTTTCACCATCCTTCATCACTTAAATTAAGATGATCACATTTGAACACATCCACCACACAATCAGACTTTACTTAGAGATTGATCTGAAGTTCAAAGCAGATTTAAAATCAAAAGAAATAGTTTATAGATACTGTTTTTGAAACCAAATCTTTGCATAACTACAGGCATCTAACTGCATTTAACAATGGTTTGGGGAAAAATAGTTAATAAAAAAATAAAAGCATATACATCAACTCAAATACGGTTATCTAATAAGTATGTGTCCTATTTTGTGTACTAAACTCCTGAAACATTGGTGTCTTTTTGAAACACTGCTGTCTCTTTGTATATGATATGATGATAGTTTCTCAAAATAAGTAAAAAATGCTCATGAAGTGACTGTTCTAGAGATTAATTTCCATGAGGGGCGGACTGGGAAAAAAAATAGGCTGGGAAATCTCACACTCATACACCCACAACCCATTCTGAAACATGGACAACCCTATTTTTTTTTTGGACCTGACATCAAAAAGATTTAAATCCTTAGGTTGGGGACTTGCAACGTAATTAAGAGTTCTCTCCTGAACTGCACCTTCACTTCCATTATCCATCCATCTCCCTCATGACTTTAATACTGAAGATTTTTATTTGACTTTTACCATGTTTTGTAAGTGCAATTTTGTTTTTTTTGGCAAATAAATTACCACTTGTATTTATTTTTACTACAAATTCCATAATTAAACCACGGTTAGTGCCATACCATAGGCTATATTAATTTTCCTAAGGGTTGTGTTTTTGTATCCACTAGCTCCCCCTAAACCTATGATAAAATATGATGATTTGTCTGCTAACTTACTACTGTAACATTACAAAAGATAATAATGACGTCGTTTATACAGTATTTTGAGTGATTGCGAGCAATGTGCTGCTGCTGCTTGACTAAGTAAACAAAGACAAAACTACATTAGCATATTTACAGATGAAACTGACCTGCACCTGAAACCCTGAACAGAAGTGTCGCTTCTCTGCTCCAGCTGTGCGCTTACACAGTTCACTCCGGTCTCTCTCTCTCGCATTGATTACTCGGAGTCTGATCCAAACCGTTCGGCGGAGGCGCAGAGAGCGCGCGAGCCCAACCATTGCCAGTCACAACTAACCGATTCATGATTTATTAGAAATTTAATTATCGAATGGCGGATTCGGAAATAATCGCTTTAGTATATTCGGCCTGCAATTATACAATAACAATATTAAAGTAGAAGGCCAAATCGTCTGCCAGGCCACCGGGAATAGTCCCGGTTCTCCCGATGTCCAGTCAGCACCTGATTTCCACAGACACGCAGAACGTGCAGGATTCATTTTCAGTCTTTTTGCGGCTTAATATTCACAGACATCAGTCCATATCGGGTTTTGATTCAAGTGTACTGACCTACTTTTGATTTATTCATCCAAAATGTGGCATATTGCGTCCGCGTTATAGGCTGAATTCCATTTTTATGACTCGATTCTACGAATGTGTTTTCCGCGTTTTTTCTTAGTAATTGTAACTGATTACTGTTACATTTATTTTGTAATTAAATTACGTAACGCCGTTACATGTAACTAGTTACTCCCCAACACTGGTTACAACCAACAAGCAGTAATTTCTTTGTGCATGAGACTAGGATATCCTTTTTCACCTTGCAATCAAATCACAAACACTATTCAGCAATACCAAGATCTCCTCATAGCCGTCTCAGCATGCTCTCTCCCTGGACAAAAACTAGCATTTGATCAGCAGCAGTATTGAATGAACTGAACCCACGGGTGCCTAAGCCTCAATTAATGTGTAGGTGAAATGATTTCCCTCTCTGTACGTCAGTACTCAGCCTCCACAATGCACTGACGCCGCTCCGCTGGAGGGCTTAGCCGTGTTCGCCAGAGGCATACGTCATGTTGTTTTTCTCATTTTCAATAAATGGACTTGGTGGACTGACATCTCTGCAGTAATGCCAGTACTGTAATAGCAGCAGCATAGCCAAATGGGAGAAAAAACATTGTTTTTAATGTCACAAACAATTTCTGCAGGGCATGCGAATGCTTGAAAAGTTTCGTAATGCATTCAATAACCAGACTCAAAACTAGATTTGAGATCCATTCTTTGAACAATAAACCACATGACAATGACCTTGCGGCTGGGCGATTCTTTGGGGAAACAAAAAGGGGTCAAACTTGAAATCAAACGCCATATGTTTGTCACTTGCGGCCATGAGTGGGAATCTAATAGGCAGATGAGTCAAAAAAAAAAAAGCCTTTATGTTTTCTCTCTAGTTTGGACGAATGCAGAAAAGGCGAATTATTCTGACACGCAACCGTAGAGAAAGCAGCTTGAGACAACACTGTTGCACCATCAAGGGCATCCCGCTGCCAAATGATGGGTTTTCCCGCTCAGAGCTGAGGGCCAAGTTGATCTGGCACGAGAAATAGAGCAGATGCCATTTGATGATGGCGAGCCTGAATGGAGCAGCCAAACTCTGTCAGAGAGATCAGAATCTTCTCATTATTTTCTCACATCTTTTCATGTGGGAAGTCTTGTTCCCAATCAAAACCTCCATACCCCGCGGAGTGTCCAGTCTATGGAGTCTGTGGAAAAGTAAATTAGGGTTTGTTTATCAGTATGTTTTGCTATGCAGGAGTTCTGGTTGCACTTTTCACTTTGTATGCAGGGTCATGAATGAGACCTGCATGGATTTTTGCCTTTTGGCCGTGTGCACAATGTAACAGTGTGTGCTCTCTGGTCCGTGCAAAGCCAGATCTGTAGTCTGTAAAGAAGACAAATGGGGTGCATCCTGATTTGGAAAGCATTCCTGGCAATGAGCAATTAAGCTGCACTGGTAAGAAAGAGTAAAAGAGGAGAGAAAAGGTGGATCTAATCAAAGTGTCTTGTTTTTGCTCTAATTTAAAAAGGGAAAATTATAACTACTTCTCAGGCCTCAATATTTAACTTTGACTTATGAATGATAAAAAGAAGAAAGAATAAAAAACCGAGGGCATAATATCACGGAGACTTCCAGGGATAGTTTATCCAAAAAAATAAATAAATAAATATGGTCACCAATGGCTTTCATAGAACTTTTCCCATACATTGAGAGTAAATGGCTACCATCAACTGTTTGGTTACCAACATCCAAATATGTTCTTTTGTGTTCAATAGCTGAAATAAATTCATACATGTTTGGAACAACTTCAGCGTGAGTAAATTATGACAGAATTTACATTTCGGAAATATTCCTTAAAAAAAGACTCTGCAAACACAGAGCCACGCGATCACATCATGGTGGTAGGTGTGTGTGATACTGAGAATAAATGATCTCTCAATAGTTTTATGATTTTTTTTATGATAAAGATAATTAAACAATATTTTGCTTAATGTTTTTTTAATACACTACATCTACCAGTAGGTAGTGCCTTAATGGGCGATTCATTGAATCATTCATTCAAACGATTTGTTCAAAACTACTGATTATTTTAGAAACAAAGTAAGTGTCTTTATGAATGGAGTATTGAAACATTGACTCAAATGATTTGCCCAAAAACAGATTAATTTGGAACTAAACACTGAAAAGTTTTTTTTTTTTTGTACTTGGCTGATTAGTCCCGACCTAAATAAATGAGTAATTGAATCATCGTTCAAACGATTCATTCAAAATGGCTAATTCAGTTAAAAACTAAGCAAGTGACTGTCCTTATGAATGGATCATTGAATTATTGACTCAAATTGATTCCTTCAAGAATGAAACACAGTAGTGTTGGTCTGAGACACACAAATGCTTGATGATGATCCAACTTTTTTTGGAACTATTTATTTTGTTCAAAAACAGATAATATTGTGTCTAAAATCTAAAGCCGGAGGAAAACTGGGAAATGGTTTGCTATCTCAGACTGAGTACAGAAGTGAACTGAAATTGAGCGGAAGTACGAAATCTGATGTAGTCTTACATATGTGTGTGTGTGTGTGTGTTAGTGTGTATATATATATATATATACATATATATATATATATATATAAAATGCACAATATTTGAAAAAATGGCACTCTTGCTTGCATGATATAACTATCATATCTTATAAAAATAAAATAAAATTGCAAAGTCAGTGATATTCTATAATTTTAGCACAACCTTTCCACACATCCAGGACAACAATTACAATATTATCGTAGACTATAAATATTGCACACCCCTGGTGGTGACTTCTGCACTCAAATTTTCTTCAGAAAGTGAAGAATCTACTTTTATCTGCCTTTTGTGGCACACATAAAGCACACACAGACAGAAAGGTTAAACATTCAGTTCCTTTGCACGTCTCACCAATGTTAATGTGATCTTTGATCTTGGCGTCTGGCGAGGGAGATGGAGAAGGGTAGTCAAGGACAGCAGGGGCTTTTTGGTGGAGGTTTGGCAGCACAGCTGTGCCTCACTGGCTCATCCACAGACTCATTCAGAGCTCAATACATATCAGACTGCAGTGTTCTGCTTTGCTAACAGTGCAGAGCTAAATTAAGAGTCACCACTACCTATTGACTCGTTCTAGGAAAGTAAGCAGAGATTGACATGACTTTGGGCAAATTATGTATTGAGGAACTGAAGAATTGGAAGGAGAGAAACAATGGGCAAACAATGTGATTATCCACCTTATTTTTTCTTGTAAGCATGGCCGCCACCATTTCTGAACTATAGTGTGTCAAATTTCCGACAAGCACTACCTGTAACAGTAGTTATATTGTGATTCTGTAGTTTTGCATTCACTGTGTAGATTTTACAGGCTAGTTTTTAATACTTTTAATATGGACCACAGAAAAACTGGTGTAGTTACAACTTTCTGTTGTTAGGGCATGTCATAAAAGCTGGTTCAAGTGTAAATAATACCTGCAAGACATTTGTTTTGACCATAATCCACGCACCAGAGCTGAATGTGGATGGAGGCACCCTATGATTTGCACGCCCCTCCAAAGGTAGAAGAAGCTCGTCGGCTTTGGTTAAAAGCCTTAAACTTAAAGAAACCACAAAATTTCTGTACGTTTGCTCTTTCCACTTCATTCATGGCAGACCCAAGGAAAATCACCCATTCCCCAAGAAACAATGCTCCAGTGAAGACTCCGAGGCAACGTCTCATCAGGATATACAAATGAAAGATTGACTCGTTCTCGAGTCAAGAACCGGTTGCATCGGTTTTCAGATCACCAGTGTTGTGTATTTACGAAATGCAAAGTGACCTTTCTGTGTTTCCTTATACCCTCCTACGTTACGTGATTCTCCTACGTCAACACCGTAGATTTTGAGTGTAGAAATAAAACGCCAAGCACTGGTTACGTTTACTCCTGCCTCTCGTGTATTTATCTATAAAATATAAGAATATATAACATAAATTGGCGACGAGGACCCTTCGTACCACGTTAAGTTTTGTTATTTTGAACGTTAGTCGAAGTTTCAAGGCTAAAGATGTTCGTAACGCAGTTTCCACACCCCGATCGCGCCATTCTCCACGAGGGAAAGTGAGTGGATGCACGCGAATCCCAAAAAAAAAAAACAACAGCCGCGACAGTCGGAACGGAATGAGTTGTCTTCGCTGGAAGGAAATAGAGTGAAAGACAGGGAAAAGAAATTGACGACACAACGCGGATCAGAAAATAAAAAAGGGAAGGAATCACAACAGCTGACGAACTGAAACAAGAGGGGAGTGAGTTAAAAAAAAAAAAAAATGGCTGGATTAATTGGTTGTATTGGACCGTTTGATGAATCAGTAGAGCAGTGGAGTGCTTATACCGAACGTTTTGACTACTTTGTGCTGGCAAACGAAATAAAAGATGAAACAATTGTGCCAACATTTCTAAGTGTCATGGGTGTGAAAACGTTTAATCTGCTGCGCAGTTTAACTCAGCCACAGAAACCAGGCGACAAATCATATGAGGAAATAGTGGGCTTACTCAAGGATCACTATTCACCCAATCAACTGATTATCGCAGAGAGATTTCGCTTCCATAAAAGAAATCAGCAGGATGGTGAATCCATCTCACAATTTGTGGCTGTGTTGAAACGATTGTCCGAACATTGTGAGTTTGGCCAATCATTGAGTGACACCATACGTGATAGGCTTGTCTGTGGTCTCCGAAGTGAGGGTATACAAAAACGACTGCTAACTGAGAGTAACTTAACTTTACAGAAGGCCATAGAGATAAGCACATCAATGGAAATGGCCGCAAAAGAGGCACAGCAATTAAGTGCGTCCACCCATGTGCACAAAGTGTATGCTGATTCAAAGAACAAGTCAAACTCAGATAAACCATGTTACCGCTGTGGAAAAGTGGGCCACCAGCCTGAAGACTGTTGGTGTAAGGACATGAACTGTAGAAATTGTGGCAAGAAAGGCCACATTGAACGTGCCTGCAAAAACAAAAAGACACAACCAAGCAAAAATGCTGGACCTAAAAAGAAAAGTTACCAGAAATTTAAACAAAAGCATTTGAACCAAATGGAAAATGCCCGGCACACACAGAGTGATTCTGGATCTGAGGAAGAGGATGCCTTGTGTGTTTTATCTGTTTCAGGAGATGAGCAGGGCTATTGGGTGACTCCTCTTCTAGATGGGAAACCAGTACGGATGCAGGTGGACACAGGAGCTGCGGTAGTGACAACATTCAATGAAAAGTTGCCACACCTCACACCTCAGCCATCAAACATTACCCTGAAGACCTATACAGGTGAGATCGTTCCTGTTAAAGGGTTAATTGAGGTGACAGTTGAACTAAATATGCAAAAAAAGAAACTTCCACTGTACATTATTGAAGGCAATCACCCAGCTTTGCAAGGCAGGACTTGGCTGGAGAGGATTAAGTTGGATTGGCAAGAGGTCAATCTGGTCAGTAAAAACTCAAAACTCCAAAGGATTCTAAATAAATATACGGATGTGTTCAGTGACGAACTAGGAAGTATGAAGGACATTGCGGTGAAACTGACGGTAAAACCAAACAGTCAACCAAAGTGTTTAAAAGCCAGACCGTTGGCTTACGCAATTAAACCCAAGGTTGAAGCTGAATTAGAGAAACTAGTAAAGGCTGGAGTTCTGCGACCAGTACACACAAGTGAGTGGGCCACGCCAATTGTGCCCGTCATAAAAAAAGACGGGTTCCTTCGACTATGTGGAGATTTTAAGGTGACCGTGAATCCGGTTCTGACCCCAGAGCAGTATCCCCTGCCTCGTATTGAGGATCTTTTTTCTGGTCTCGCTGGGGGTCAACGGTTCAGTAAGAACAAAACGTCAGTCAGCTTAGATCTTTTTTGGGGTTGTTGACTTATTATGCGAAATTTGTGCCAAATTTAGCTAACAGGCTGAAACCGTTGCACGAGCTACTGAACAAATCAAAAAAGTGGGAATGGACTAAACCATGTGAAGAATCTTTTAATGAGGTGAAAACAGCCTTAGCCCAGTCTGAAGCTCTCACTCATTTCAACCCCGCTCTGCCAGTACAGCTGGCATGTGACGCATCGCCCTATGGCATCGGGGCGGTGGTGTCACACATCATGCCATCGGGTGAGGAAAAACCCATCGCTTTTGCATCACGAACTTTGAGCAAGGCAGAATGTAACTATGCCCAAATTGAACGTGAGGCACTTGCTATTGTCTTTGGGGTGAAGAAATTTCATCAATTCTTGTTTGGTAGAAGACTTACACTCCTAACTGATCACAGACCTCTCACCTCCATCTTAGGCCCACATTCAGGTATTCCTTCACTTGCTGCTGCAAGAATGCAGCGTTGGGCCCTTCTTCTGTCTGCGCATCAGTATGATATCAAGTACAGAAGATCGGAACATCATGCTAATGCTGACAGGCTCTCCCGACTGCCATTGCCTACTACACATCCAGAACCAGCAACGGCAGAAATTTTCTACTTCAAAGAGGTAGACAATTCCCCTGTATCGGCAGCTCAGGTAAAAAAGCACACACGTACTGACCCAGTGATGTCCAAGGTTTTGGACCTTGTGCTCAGAGGGGATGTGGGAGAAATGTCTCCGCTCCTAAGGCCTTATGTGATCAGGAAAAATGAACTTACAGTTGAATCTGGATGTCTACTGTGGGGCTCAAGGGTCATTATTCCACCACCATTGAGACAACGAGTACTGGAGGAACTTCATTCTGGACACTGTGGAGTTGTTCGGATGAAGGAGATTGCCCGTAGCTACCTTTGGTGGCCTGGTGTGGACTCTGAGATTGAAGAAAAAGCAAAAATGTGCAGTGCATGTCAAAAGCTGAGAAATAACCCTCAACCAGCCCCGTTACACCCCTGGCAATGGCCAGAGGAACCGTGGGTGAGAGTTCATATTGATTTTGCAGGACCATTGGAAGACCATATGTTTTTAGTTCTTCTTGATGCCCACAGCAAATGACCAGAGGTTGAGATAATGAAATGCACGTCATCAATGAAAACTGTGGAAGCCCTTCGTTCAATTTTTGGTCGGTTTGGCTTACCACAACAACTTGTCAGTGACAATGGGCCTCAGCTGGTCTCGGAGGAGTTCGAGGCTTTTATGAAGGCCAACGGGATTCAACACATTCGATCAGCACCGTATCACCCGTCCACTAACGGTCTTGCTGAGCGATTTGTCCAGACAATGAAGCAAGCTCTTAAGTCGACACAGGGTAAAGGATCGCTGAATCAACGCCTAAACACTTTTATACTTTCTTACAGAAACACCCCACATGCCAGCACCAAAGTGTCTCCTGCTGCCGCTATGTTCAAAAGACAACTTCGCACACGTCTGGATTTGTTGAAACCCCTGAAAACAAAACAGACGGTTCAAGCGTAACAACACCTTCAGATGGAACGGCGTCTAAAAGCAAAACATCGTTGTTTCAGACCTGGAGACAAAGTGCTAGCTCGTAACTATGGGAAAGGTGTTAAATGGCTACCAGCAGTAGTGATTACACAAACAGGACCAGTGTCTTACACGGTTGAACTGGCTGATGGTCATCTCATCTGGAAAAGGCATGTAGACCAGTTATTAGCTGCAAATTCATGTGACAACTTGGGAGAACAGTTGACGACAGATCCTTACCTGGAAATTGCTTCAGAATACCATGATCTGTCTGAGAATTCTTCCACACCAACCCTCGGGAATGCACAGACTGAGACTCTACCAAGTCAGGCGAAAGAGACTGTTCCTGGTTCAAGTCAGTCAGTGCCCTTGTCAAACCAAACCCCTGCGAAAGAGACTGTAAATGTGAATATACCTACCGTTCGGCCATATCCTAAAAGAGAACGTCGACCTCCAAATAGACTGACACTCTAGCTAGTGACAAGCCCACAACAATGGGGCAGAATAATCCCCAGGGTTATGTCCGGGAATAGAGGTAGTCCACCCTCTTTCCCTAGTACATTTAAAAAAAAAAAAAAAAAAAAAAGATTCTTCTGGATATTGTATGCATTTGATGTTAAGAGAAAATGTTCCTGTTGAAGTAATGTTTTTTTTTTCTCTACTACAAATTTAGGAGGGAGGAATATGTTGTGTATTTACGAAATGCAAAGTGACCTTTCTGTGTTTCCTTATACCCTCCTACGTTACGTGATTCTCCTACGTCAACACCGTAGATTTTGAGTGT
The DNA here is from genome assembly GCF_963082965.1 of Carassius carassius. NCBI lineage: Eukaryota > Metazoa > Chordata > Actinopteri > Cypriniformes > Cyprinidae > Carassius > Carassius carassius. The sequence continues at coordinate 17,046,023 of NC_081798.1, forward strand.
AGAAATAAAACGGCAAGCACTGGTTACGTTTACTCCTGCCTCTCGTGTATTTATCTATAAAATATAAGAATATATAACAACCAGTACTGATGGGAAGTTCGGTTCTTTTCTGTGAACCGGTTCTTTCGGACAGTTCGATTCAATAAACTGGTTGAAGAAAACGGTTCACCGGTTCTTTTGCGCTTGACGTAATGGTGTCATTGGCGATGATTGTCCTTGATTCAAGCCTTCGCTTTACCCGCACTCATAACATTAGCACAGAATCAGTTCAGAATCAATCAACTAAAGAATCAGTTCGGTTCAGATGCTCTGTGTGTCAGTCTGCTTCATGCTGAATCACACATGCGCAGTATCATCAGCTCCTCGGTTCTCGAATCGGACGAGTCCAACAGAAACGGTTCTTGACTCGAGAACGAGTCAATTGTTCGTTCGTTATCTGGCTTGGCTCGGTGTTCATCTTCATTTCTCTCTTCACAGCAGTTCAGTCAGTCTATTGTTTGAGTAAAGTAATTACTCCGGGATATTGGTTTATTTGAACTTGGAGGGAGTGTCAGCCACGTTAAAAAAGTTCACAGCTTAAGTCATTTGCGAATTGATGATTACTGGAGACGCGAACCGTTTAAAACAATTCAGTTTGATTTGGTGAACTGGTTCAAGAAGAACCGGTTAAATTGAATGATTCGTTCGCGAACCGGATATCATACACTGCAGTGAACGCGCTCACAACAGACCCGGAAGAGAAGACAATGCTGAATAAAGTCGTAGTTTTTGTTATTTTTGGACCAAAATTTATTTTCGATGCTTCAACAAATTCTAACTGACCCTCTGATGTCACATGGACTACTTTGATTAAGTTTTTATTACCTTTCTGGACATGGACAGTATACTGTACACACAGTTTCAATGGAGGGACAGAAAGCTCTCGGACTAAATTTAAAATATCTTAAACTGTGTTCCGAAGATAAACGGAGGTCTCACGGGTTTGGAACAACATGAGGGTGAGTTATTAATGACATAATTTAGATTTTTGGGTGAACTATCCCTTTAAAGCCAGGTACTGTGATTGTATTAAATAAAAATACAACTGTACTGCAACTGGAAAACCATGTTGCCATGTACAAAATACTTTCGCTACTTTTTTTGTAATACTTCTTGTAAACAGGGAGTGGAGAATTGATCAATTTCTCCTGTGCATCTGACTGAATTCAGTGATGTGTTTTGCAGATGATGAGTAAGGTGACCATGAGGCCGCACAAACGAAGCCATTGCAGCTGCTCCTTCAGTACAGTGATGCCTGAACTCAGTAGGAGGTCCAGGCATTGACAAACCATAAGTATGCCTCAAGGGATAAAATAATGTTACACAAGGCAACACAGTTCCACAGTGAAGATCCCTTAGCCCTGGCCATTCTCAAAAATTACACTAGCTCTTAATTGTACACTGGCTTAGAAGGTACACTTTTCTCGTATCTTCAAAGAACATTTAAAATATCTCCAGCAATTCTACACTTCCAATTTTAAGATGCACATAATGGATCAAAATCTGATTATCATGATGGAGCTGAAGTTAAATTTACTTCAAGGAGATCTTGCTGAACACTTTGATGTGTCCCAGAGTGTAGTAAGCCGAATTATCTCCAACTGGATTGATACAATGGAGGAGTCATTTTATATGAAATTTAGAATGGTTTAGTAATTTTGGATACATTGTGTACTTGTTTGGAATTAGTGTGACCATTAAATATACTGTTTTTACTTTAAATGCCTTATATTACTTGTTTCTCCTTATACAGTATATGCACTGGATGTCAACGATTAATCAGTGATCGATTAATTGTCGATAATAGATGCAATCGATTAAAGCTATCAATGGTCAATTAAACCGTTTAGTGTTGGGCTGCATGCTGCTTGTGCGCAAAACATGTGAAAGCGGCTGTGAGTGACGGTGACGTATACAAATGCATCATTCATTCATTCATAATGGACAAATTGAGCTTATAATTTGATTTAACCTTAAAGGTACATTAAAATAGAAACAACACAAAGTTATTCAACATGGAAAGCAATAGAAATGTAGTAACAGTCATTTCACCAGATAATTATTTCATATCGTGCTTTGCAGGGCTGCGGGACACAGTCTATTAATTACAACTTGTTAATTTGTTCCTACGACTTATTAATTTGTGGCAACTGTTCATGTTCCTTAAGTAACCCATGATTAAACTGAATTGAGGTAACAAATTAATAAATTGAAGGAATTATTAATTCATGAAAAAAAGGGATGCTTTAAGGAATTGATGAAAAATGTAACTTTTTATATAATATGACACCCCTACTCTGAATGTTTCCTATTTGTTCCATGAATTATGAAGTATATTCATGCACTTATATATATATATATATATATATTAAAAAGTACACGCGTATATTTATTTATAACTTTTATTTTGGATGCATTACTAATTCTAACCCTAATTCTGCACTGTATAGTAATCAGTTTATAAATAAGGCCAAAAAAATTGATTTCATTACTACTTTAAAACTATCAACACGTGGTTTCACAGATGAAAGAGACAAAGGAGACATTAGTTATTTACCAGTTACCTAAATCCTCAATGCAATCACATAACCGTATTTGGATTCAAGTCTGCTTTTAAAAACAGAAATACGCAATTCGAATTAATGATATGACCCATCTACTCCATGCGACAAAACTAAATAATGAAAACTGTCCTCATAAGTTATGACAGGCCATGTCTTCATTTCATCCTCCCACTGTGATATAAACAATATATTTATGTTGTAAATATTTACCATCACTGTGTTTAATAGTGTTCTGTGTGTGCTCCCACCACATCGCTCCATAGGCTCCTTACCTACCAGCTATCGAAACAAAAGTTAAACACATTATAAGGAAGTACGTCATTGTATTTACTTCTAATATGATACAAGGGTCATTATAATTTTAGCTCGAGGATCAGATCAGAAAAAAAGTCACCATGAGGAATGCATTGCTGTATGCACAGCATGTCCTTTTGAAGCTTATATTATAATAGTTTATGAATTTTATGCTACACTCATTAATAATACTGTAGGGTGCACATGGAGTTTACTAATTTCATTCACCAGAGGCCTTCAGGTCACATACACATGCAGAATTGTTAATGACAGAAAACAAGAAACTTTATGACAAAACTACTCCTGCTCCAAGGATTTTAATAAAGCATCTAAAATTGAATATAAAGACAAATGTAAAGAGAAGAAAATCTAAATTATACACAGTATGACCCTCTATGCTCTCAAGGCTCCATAGTGAGCTCATTTTAGACTCGAAAATACATATAAATTCAAGTTATAAAAAAAATAATTGTACATCCAAATGTGTTTTCTAAAGATTGATTTATTTATTTTAATGCACTTTTATAAAAACAACAACTCAGAGTCCAAAAAATCTGAGGATCATGGACAACTGACAAAGTCCTATTTACATGTATGGGATGCATATTTTGTGTAGCTGGCACTATTGACTATTGTTTTAGGTTCATTTTTGTAAGATTTTTAAAAGATGAAGAGACAAATTCTGTACTAATTTCAGAAATCATTAATGATAGTGATGAGTGCATCAGAAAATTATAATAAAACAAGTTTTTGAGGACCAAGGAGGACCGAAGCAATGAGGGTGAGGGCAGTGATAAAGAATAGTTTGTTGTGGAAGTCAAGCATTTGGGAACATTACTGTATGCCAGTTTGAAAGATGCGATCCATAAAACAACCAGAAGTCAGGAAAGATGCCAGTGTTTATTGGCATTACTATACTGACAGACAGCGATGCTCCAATGATGACTGCACAAGTCAACATCTACTAATGTGTGGGTTGTCTGAGGTACACTGAAGAAGAGTCTTGTTTACTTTCACTTGTGCTACAATAATTGTTTTGAAATCCAAGATGATGCACAATGTTAAAGTTTTTTTAATACTTTTGAAACACTAAGACATGGTTTTCAGGCAGTGAAATTGCATCCTAGTTTGTGTCAAGTTTTAGAAATTTTCACGTGCGAGTTCCAAATCAAATATAGCACCACGAGAACATTTTTTAAATGTTTTAATGATTTGTAATGTTTTTGAAACCGTAAGACCATTCCACTTCTTTTCAGATAGTGAAAAAGCATTTGATTGTGTGTGAAGTTTCAGACAATTTGCCAAAAATAATTTACCCTAATGGGACAACATCAGTTATAAATGTATATATATATTTAGTGGTGTCAAAATTAGCACGTTAATCCAAGCAATTTTTTTTTTTTTTTTTTTAAGTTTAACGCATTAAAAATATTTAACACAATTAATGCAGGGGCAGGGCTAGGGTTGGCCAACCCACTCTCAACTGCTGCTTCTGTCACTTTTTCTCTTGACAAGAAGTGCATTTATTCAGTCGCAGAAAGACTGAGAATGGAAGATGTTTCAGACGCTCGCTCCATTTCACTTCAGCGCCAGGCGCAAGTCAAACAAGTGCGGGAATGGTACTGTGACTGCAGCGCATGCTCTTCAAATGCATGCTCAAAGTTGACGGCATGTGTTGTAGCCTGTATCCTTTCATATCAAAGGGTAAAATAATATGGCTTAGCCTATATGAGGCAACAACTAACCTAACCAGCTACTGCCAGTAACAGACTATCACTGGATCTACACCTAGCTATTAAACCACGCCAGTTTGGCTAATGCATGATCATCAGATAACATGAGATGAGCAGCTTTTCCATAACCACCTCTTCTTCAATGATTCTCAGATCAACAGAAAGCTGCCCACTCCAGGAACAAAGAGTCCCTCAGCCTCCATATGCCACTGCCCACCAAACCCCCCCCCAAAAAAACACCTTATTAATAGCATCCCCGCCAGAAAGAAGTCACGTCCCTGCGGGGGGTAGTGAGTACAGAACGCCGAATGAGTCACTCTGAGAATTCCTTCAGCTTCTTCAGACACATCTGGAGGAGATCGTATCACGGCGGAGGATATGTGTCTCTATTTTGAGTCACAGTGATTCCCTGTGGAAACGAGCGAATGCAAAAGGCAGCGAGGCGGTGGCTGATGGACGGGGTCGGTCGAATGAGACGAGAAGGCTGTGAATTAGTTGAAGTACATGAAGCATCTTTGGGAGTTAGTAAGTTGGCAGCACATTAGTAAAGTCAGACAAAAGCAAACTCAGTTTTATCAGCAATAGCATTAAAGAGATGAAACTCTCCATCAGAATAAGAATTAGAATAAATTATAGATTGAAAAACCAGCCACCACAGGAAGTTTGACAGAGAATATAAGGTCACCTCTCCGGATGATTTGGTTAACATCTGCTTATGACACCCTCACATCTTTGGTGGGTCCCTGGAGTTCAGGACACAATTACACTTGGATGAGATTTTGGATTCAATCAGAGTGAATATAAAAGTGGGAGAGAATATCAATAAAATATTTCCACTGTGTGCTATTAATCCTAGGAAACTGTAAGATATAGGGGTAGGAATGGTGTACATATATAATATATGGTGTAACCATACACAAATATGACGGTTCGGTATGTACCTCAGTTTAAAAGTTACATTCAGTATGATTTCGGTACAGCAGGTGGACTTTTTTTTATAGTGGTTTACTGAACAAGCTGCTCTTTCTTTAAATACATTCAGTAATAATTAAAATTCTAACTCAGCTTATCCTTTAAACTATAGGGAGCCCTTTTACATTATAAGGTTACAATTAGCAACTTAACCCAAACTTAAATGGAATTACTACTTATTTTTATATATAATAAACAGCACTCAACTTAAAACAAATACAACCCGAATTCCGGAAAAGTTGGGACGTTTTTTAAATTTTAATAAAATGAAAACTAAAAGACTTTCAAATCACATGAGCCAATATTTTATTCACAATAGAACATAGATAACATAGCAAATGTTTAAACTGAGAAAGTTTACAATTTTATGCACAAAATGAGCTCATTTCAATTTTGATTTCTGCTACAGGTCTCAAAATAGTTGGGACGGGGCATGTTTACCATGGTGTAGCATCTCCTTTTCTTTTCAAAACAGTTTGAAGACGTCTGGGCATTGAGGCTATGAGTTGCTGGAGTTTTGCTGTTGGAATTTGGTCCCATTCTTGCCTTATATAGATTTCCAGCTGCTGAAGAGTTCGTGGTCGTCTTTGACGTATTTTTCGTTTAATGATGCGCCAAATGTTCTCTATAGGTGAAAGATCTGGACTGCAGGCAGGCCAGGTTAGCACCCGGACTCTTCTACGACGAAGCCATGCTGTTGTTATAGCTGCAGTATGTGGTTTTGCATTGTCCTGCTGAAATAAACAAGGCCTTCCCTGAAATAGACGTTGTTTGGAGGGAAGCATATGTTGCTCTAAAACCTTTATATACCTTTCAGCATTCACAGAGCCTTCCAAAACATGCAAGCTGCCCATACCGTATGCACTTATGCACCCCCATACCATCAGAGATGCTGGCTTTTGAACTGAACGCTGATAACATGCTGGAAGGTCTCCCTCCTCTTTAGCCCGGAGGAAAGGGCGTCCATGATTTCCAACAAGAATGTCAAATTTGGACTCGTCTGACCATAAAACACTATTCCACTTTGAAATAGTCCATTTTAAATGAGCCTTGGCCCACAGGACACGACGGCGCTTCTGGACCATGTTCACATATGGCTTCCTTTTTGCATGATAGAGCTTTAGTTGGCATCTGCTGATGGCACGGCGGATTGTGTTTACCGACAGTGGTTTCTGAAAGTATTCCTGGGCCCATTTAGTAATGTCATTGACACAATCATGCCGATGAGTGATGCAGTGTCGTCTGAGAGCCCGAAGACCACGGGCATCCAATAAAGGTCTCCGGCCTTGTCCCTTACGCACAGAGATTTCTCCAGTTTCTCTGAATCTTTTGATGATGTTATGCACTGTAGATAATGAGATTTGCAAAGCCTTTGCAATTTGACGTTGAGGAACATTGTTTTTAAAGTTTTCCACAATTTTTTTACGCAGTCTTTCACAGATTGGAGAGCCTCTGCCCATCTTTACTTCTGAGAGACTCTGCTTCTCTAAGACAAAGCTTTTATAGCTAATCATGTTACAGACCTGATATCAATTAACTTAATTAATCACTAGATGTTCTACCAGCTGAATCTTTTCAAAACTGCTTGCTTTTTTAGCCATTTGTTGCCCCCGTGCCAACTTTTTTGAGACCTGTAGCAGGCATTAAATTTTAAATGAGCTAATTAAGTGGATAAAAGTGTAAAATTTCTTTACAGTTTAAACATTTGCTACGTTATCTATGTTCTATTGTGAATAAAATATTGGCTCATGTGATTTGAAATTCCTTTAGTTTTCATTTTATTAAAATTTAAAAAACGTCCCAACTTTTCCGGAATTCGGGTTGTAATAATGCAAAACTGAAATCGAAGTAAAAAGTTTTTTTTTTTTTTTTTTTGGAAAAACCACATCCAGGCGTCAATCTTCATTTGCTGCTGAATTGTGTTAACACGCATATAGAAACATAGATTTATAGAAATACAAATGTAACAAAATAAAATTGAAATGAACTGAAAAATTCAACAAAAGATTGTTGAAAAACCCAAAAAGAGTTGAGATCACAACCCAAACAAAAGACTGCGTCAAACATTGGTTCATACTAGTTCTAGTTCAGTAACATCCCATAAATACAATGTAGATGATGAGATTATTCAGACAGACACTGGTCTGCGTTTCATCAGCCCTATGATGGGACTGCATGGAGCAATTATTGTCTTATGAGAGTCATGTTTCAAAGACAGGGAGACTAAATCATTATCCTTAGCAAAAACAACAATCAAAGAGAGGAAGAGAACAAGTTTGAGAGGAGGGGGAAACACCACCACAGCAGACGAGGGAACTTTTTCAGCACTATTAGTATTTATTTTATTATTTTGCATTTCTGTTTCAGAGTCATTTGAGAAACAATGGTGCTCTGAGACGCAGTTATTTTAGGGGTAGCTGACGCTAATTAGCAATGGGAGCATTTGCTAGTCTCCAACTTTCAAAATAATTAGTAAAGCACACAGCACAGTCTCACACCCGGAATTAAATGATCAGCGCTGGAACCCTTAGCAACCGCTCTGCCTGGTAACGAAGGAGCAGAAAGGAAGAGAATACAGGAGATTTTGATAAGCTCCAGTGAGACGGAGCTAAACTTCAGCTGTGGAGAAATTTTATATCATTAGATATCTATTAATTCTGTCTCTTTAAACAGAGTGTTAGTCCATATACATACAGCAACTGCTTATAAGGGACATAATGTACACTTTTAAAGTTACATTTTTCCCATTAGTAAAGAAGTCTTACACCAAGTCTTACACTTTAACCCTTTCTCTAACTAACAAGAATATTGAATGAGTTGCATTATAGACACAATATTGTTTTTTTTTTTTTTTTTTGTTTTTTTTTTTTTAATTGTTCCAAAGTCTTATCAGAACGTTTGTGAGTCTCAGGCCAACACCGCAGTGTTTTGTTCCTGGATTAGTCTGTTTTTGAATGAATCATGAGTCAGTGATTCAATAATCCATTCATAAACACAGTCACGTAATTCATTCGAATCGTTTGAATGAATGATTCAATGAATCACTCATTTAGACTTGCTGCCACCTACTGGCTGATTTAAATGTTATAGCCTATTTTTTTTTTTTTTTATCCATGATGGGTCTAAGGCAAGACATCCAAAGTACCAGGACAAAAACACACTCAGAAAACTATTGTTTAAATATTGTTATTGTCAAAGTCCCCCCAAATACAGAGAAATAATTGTTGTGTCAATATCGCACACCCCTAGTTGGACAGATATGAACACATCTGTTTTGATAGATCTACCACATGAAAAGCATATTGCTCAGAGGTTGCTCTTTTATAGCTCATGAATCATTAAGTCTCAGATTGTTCTCCAAAAATTCCCTTGAGGGGAAAAAAAAACACACCCAAATGAGTCAATAGCTGACCATAAGCAAAAGCACAGAGATACAAAATGAATGCAGATAGCAGCTCGGATCATTTCTACTTGGAGGTATTTAATGAGAAGCATTTGAATTCACTACTGAGATCTCTGACTTTTGATTGCAGACTTGTTATTTCAGAGTTTTTGTGTACACAACACCAAACTTGGCGCTCTGACAGAGCGCAAAACAGGAAGCGATGCCAGAACAGAGGCAAATCTATCCGAAAAGTTGTAAAGATTTAATCTCAGATACTTCAGCTAGATTTTAAAAGACAAAAGCACAAGAGAGCACAATAAAATCACGACAGCTTTCATGTAGTGAGCACAACAAATGTCATCTTCTCAAATAAAATAATCATCACATTAAATCACACTGTTCTTGCATCCTCCACAGGACTTCTGGTCCAGCGACATGAATAAGATGAAGAACTTCAAGAGGCGTTTCTCACTTTCTGTGCCACGAACAGAGACGATAGAGGAGAACGAGTTTACTGAACAGATAAACCAGCTCAAAATCTGCTGCAATGACGGTATGGCTTTGCTTTTGACGTTTGCATCTCCCATTCAAAGCACATGAGTCTGACTCGAGCATCATGAAACCCACTGAAACACACAAGATTTATGTAACTTATTCTATAGATCATACCTGATGCCATTACTAGACTGATCAGATGCTTCTTATTGACTCGCTTGAATCACCATCCATTATTTTATCCAGGAAGTTCAAATCTATAAAGATATAGTGCACAATGTAGCACAATGACAAAAGTAGATTCAGTGGTTTCCAACAAAGGTCAAAACAAATGAGGAGAAGGGTAAATATATACTATGATCAAAGATAGTCCTATCCAGCAGGATTCGATTTCTCAGAGGACGACTGAGTGAAAAAAGCTGATTCGGATGGCATAAAAATATATATAAAAACATTACATTTTCTGTAAAACACACATGTACCTGACCTCCTGAGGGAAAACTAGTCTCATCCAAACAGGGCTTTAGTCTATAATCCCACAACAGGAACTGTTGGTTTTTCATTAATGTCATGCATAATCAGAATTTATAATAACAAAAGAAAATTTATCCTAATTTTGGCATCTAAGGTTTGTTTGCTTTGTTGTGGTCTTTTAAATGTAATAAATCTACAGAAAAAAAGTGTACAAATTGTATATTTATATATATAAAAAAACAAACCATGAAACTTTACACATTTTCTTGCATAACGTGATGGATCGACGTGTGAAACTGAATATTCAGAAAGAAATGATGATCGTTGGGACTTCATTTTATTCATCAGGTCAGCAGGAAAGATGTTGGTTGGAGAAGTTGATGGTTATTATTGTAAGCTTCTGTAAAAACAAAACTGTAATAAATAAATAAAAAGTTGCTTGAAAAAGATTAAATAAAGGAAAATGTTAATTTCATATATATATATATATATATATATATATATATATATATATATATATATATATATATATATATATATATATATATATATATATATATACAGTGTTGGGGAGTAACTAGTTACATATAATGGCGTTACGTAATTTAATTACAACATTATTGTAACTGTAATTAGTTACAGTTACTAAGAAAAAATGAGTAATTAAATTACAGTTACTTTTGAAATTTTTAACGATTACAAAGGGGATTACATTTGAATATTTACACACATCCACATACAGATTTAACTGATTTATTTCCCAAATTGCACTGACTATTCTGAGACATACCACCCTAATAATTTCCGGGATGCGGAAACACAGTCTGGTTTGTAGAATCCAGTCATAAAAACGAAATGCCTAACGCGGACGGAATATGCCACATTTTGGATGACTATATCAAAAGTAGGTCAGTACACTTGAATCAAAACATGACATCGACTAGTGTCTGTGAATATAAAGTCCCAAAAATGCAATATATGACTTGCTCATTCTGCGTGTCTGTGGAGATCAGGCGCGGACTGGACACCGGGAGAACCGGGACAATTCCCGGTGGCCTGGCAGCCGATTTTGCCCCACTATTTAATATCATTATTGTATAATTGCCTGCCGAATGTACTAAAGCGATCATTTGCGAATCCGCCATTTGATAATTAAATCTCTAATAAGTCATGAATTGTTAGTCATGACTCGCGCGCTCTCCGCGCCTCCGACAAACGGTTTGGATCAGAGTAATCAATGCGAGAGAGAGAGAGAGAGAGAGAGAGAGAGAGAGAGAGAGAGAGAATAGAATAGAATAGAATAGAATAGAATAGAATAGAATAGAATAGAGTGGACTGCTGGAGCAGAGAGGCAGAACTACTGTTCAGGGTTTCAGGTCAGTTTCATCTGTAAAGATGCTTTTTTGTCTTTGTTTTTTTTATTTATTTTTAATCAAGCAGCAGCATGTTGCTCATCAGTCATCACTCAAAATACTATATAAAGGACATCATTATTATCTGTTGTAATGTTACAGTAGTAATTTAGCTGAAAAAAATTCAAAACATTTTTATAGGTTTAGGGGGAGCTACGACAGACAACAACACAACCCTTACGAAAATTAACATTTTAATATTTAACTATAAATCCAGAGAAAATGGTTACTATTGTTTAACTGTGATAACCAAAAATGTAAAATTATTTTACAAATGTATTTATTTAAAAATAAAAAAAAATCAATTTGCAAAAAAAACAAAAAGAAAAAACAAGGTTATTTTACTTTTATATAGGCTAATAAAAGCATGGTAATTTTTTGTAAGGGAAAAACATGACATGACATGTACAGTATTAGGATTTTTCTATAAAGATATTGTAGTATTGTACAGTTTTGTATTGTAAAGTATAGTTTTGTTCAATCTTGAGTATTAAAGTCATGAGAGAGATGGATAACAGGGCAAAATAAAGAGACTGAAGAGAAAAATGGAAGTGAAGGTGCAGTTCAGGAGAGAACTTTTAATTATTTTGCATGTCCCCAAATTAAAGATTTAAACCTTTTTTATGTCAGGTCCATACAAAAAAAAATAGTTTTGTCCATGAATTTGTTTGTATGAGTTTGAATTTTCCAGTCTGAATTTTTTTCCCAGTCCGCCCCTCCTGTAAATTAATGGCAAAGACATGGTTTCATTTACTACACATAGGCCTACTGAAGCTCGCAGTGTTTTCAACCTCTGCTGCCTCAATATAGGAGTACACGAGCACATAAACATAATTTCTAGAACTGCTCTGTGTCACTTCATGTGCAGTTTACTTATTTTGAGAAAACTATCATCATATACAGAGACAGCAGTTTCAAAAAACACCAATGTTTCAGGAGTTTATTACATAGAATACGTCACATGCTTATTAGATAACTGTATTTAAGTTGATGTATATGCTTTTATTTGTTATTCTTTAATTTTCACAAATTTAGAAAAGTAATCAAAAAGTACTCAAAAGTAATTAGTTGCATTACTTTAATAAAGTAATTGAAAAAGTTACACTACTATTACATTTTAAACAGGTTAACTTGTAATCTGCAGTGTTGGGAAGGTTACTTTGGAAATGTAATAGGTTACAGATTACAAGTTACCCTATTTAAAATGTAATAGTAGTGTAACTTTTTCAATTACTTTATTAAAGTAATGTAACTAATTACTTTTGATTACTTTTTGATTACTTTTCAAAATCTCCAATAAATGTTTATTTGCAACTGTTAATCATCTTCAAACATTTACACCATTCAGGTTTAACCTTACAGCAGTGCTCAATACTGTCAGACTTTTACAATCCTTCATCACTTGAATTAAGATGATCAAATTTGAACACATGTCTGCTTCATTAATTTCCACATGGGGCGGACTGGGATAAAATTTCAGACCGGGAAATCTCAAACTCATACAAACAAATTCATGGACAACACTATTTTTTGTATGGACCTGATATAAAAAAAGATTTAAATCTTTAGTTTGGGGACATGCAAAATAATTAAAAGTTCTCTCCTGAACTTCACCTTCACTTCATTTCTTTTTTCTTTTCAGTCTCTTTATTTTGCCCTGTTATCCATCTACCTCATGACTTTAACACTCAAGATTTAACAAAACTATACTTTCTAAATTGACTACATTTCAAATTGAGTGCATCACTACAATATAAAATCCTAATACTGAACATGAGTCATGTTTTTCCCTCACAAAAATTAACTGCTTTTATTACGTAAAAGTACAGTAACCATGTTTTTTTTTAATTATTATTATTGCAAATGGATTACCATTTGTATTTATTTTTAAATAAATAAATATGTAAATTTGTGGCATGGTTTAACAACAGTAACCTTTGTCTCTGAATTTATAGCAAATATTAAAACTTTGCATAAGCTTTGATGCAAGTGTACTTTTGATATATTTGTCCAAAATGTGGCATATTCCGTCCGTGTTAGGCAATAGCAATCCCGTTTTTATGACTGGATTCTACTAACCAGACTATGTTTCTGCATCGCGGAAATTATAGGGCCGTACGTCTCAGAATAGTCAGTTCAATTTGGGAAAGAAATCAATTACATCTGTATGTGGATGTGTGTAAATATTCAAATGTAGTCCCCACTGTAATCTTTAAAATTTTCAGAAGTAACTGTAATTTAATTACTCATTTTTTCTTAGTAACTGTAACTGATTACAGTTATTTTTATTTTGTAATTAAATTACGTAATTAAGTTACAACTAGTTACTCCCCAACACTGGTAATCTGTAACCTATTACATTTACAAAGTAACCTTCCCAACACTGTATATATATATATATATATATATATATATATATATATAAGGGATGCACGATTATGATTTTTCATGGCCGATTCCGATACCGATAGTTTTTACAAGCAAACTGACCAATTCTGATACCGATTTCCGTTTTTTTTTTTTAAATCTTAAAGCAACAAGAAAGAAGGAAAGTGTGCATAAGCAAGATGTTTATTTGGTATTTAATAGGCCAAACTGGCTTTTGTCTATTGAAAACAATAACCGTAACCATCTGAAATTAACGACAGTAACTGCACAGTAATTAGCCTACATTCAATACAAACATAGATGCTACAGACATCAGCATTTAGCTTTTGTTTTTGAATTGGGTTGAAACTACAGAGAACTGGCCTTAAATTAAAGATTAACTGTAACCATGTGAAATTAAAGGCAACAACTGCATAGTTCTACAGTCCAAACACCACAATCAACACACATTCAATAAGAGGTTTCTTGACCAGCATTCAGTATTTTAGTTTTTAAATTTGGTTTTAAATTTAAAACAAGGTCTTTACCAGTGAGACTAAATAAAAGTATGCTATATAAATATTATTCCAAAATGTTAAAATCAAATAATGTTGGTGCTAATAAAACAAAGATGCAACGTGTTTCATTCATCCAATAATAATAAAAAAAGGTATTAAGGTAAAAAATAAAGGTAATGATTCACATCTATATGTTTATACTTGAGCCAATGAAAAATAAATAACTATTGTATCAAGTAAAAAAGGTATAGATGTGAATCGTTACCCTCAAATTTGAAACACTTTTTCAGTGTGCTACAGCAGGTGATTTTAAAATCAAATTCAGTCGATATAATTTTAAGGTAAAATAAAAATAACCATCCTATACAGAACTGACGTTTACTTCTGGCTTTTCAAACATGTATGCAAGTTCTACTTAAAAAAAAAATCAGTTTTGTCACAGTTTAGTCCGTTTTGTTTCTCATCCAACACGCGAGAAATTGAGCTGAACGTCCCTTTACTGTCTCCGCTTGTGCAGGGACAGATACAGTATGCTTCAGTGAGCGCTGGAAAAGGGCTCTTATTGCAGTCGGCAGTTCGCTTCCTGCTATCTGTGCCTCAGACATGAAGCTCTGCACTTCCAGTGCTGATCGGCTGCTCATGTCCTGCGCACAGATTTCGAAATACTTCCACACAAATGGCATAGCAAATGCTTACAATATAGTCTGTGCACGCAGGCGCACTTCCGGAAAAATCGGTCGAAAAAAGATAAAAAACCGGCCGGTTCCGATTTATGGCCGGTCAACCGGTGCATCCCTAATATATATATATATATATATATATAAACATAAACCAAGATAAAAATGTAATTAAATCTAAATAGTACTTTAATAAAAACTAATACAATAACAAAACAACAAAATTAATTTCAACCAAACTTTTCACTCAAACAAAGACATTCCAAACATCCATAACATGACATATATTTTAAGGAAACAGGACATCCAACCAGATAAAATGTACGGTAGGACATTTTATCTAATGGGAATTTGTTAAACTGATGAACTGCACACAATAAAAAAACAAGAAAGTAAATACTGTAGTGTAAATTTTGAAGCATCACTGAAAGTCAACTGAGGCTACCTTTCACAATTCGAAGCCTTCTGGATAGTTCTCAAATGGAATGATATCTCACCAAGAGGTCGGGAAAATGAGTGGCCCCCCCGAGTTGTTCCCGGGTCGCTAGATTTTGCACTTCCACACTACCAGTGATTACCCGGGATATGTGCGTGCTTTCACACACAACCTGTAAAGATCCCGTAACAACACGTGACATCAGGGCGTGATGTGTAATGTACGAGTCAAAAATGTTAGGCAAGTTATACTTTCACTGAAGCAAGCGAGCGATCTCAGCGTCAGTGCGGAAAGCGAGGAACTAACTGATCTCTGCTTCATTACAGTTTGCACATATTTTTTCGTCGCGAACGTTGATCTTCCTTCAAAACAGCCTTTAAAAGAGTTGCGCCTTCGACACGGCATTAGATCTGGCTTTTGTTCACACAGCGCTCGTCCCGGGTTGAACCCGGCAATGTTATTAGGTCCCCGACCCGGGTTCAATGCCGGAATCAATCCCAGGACGTGGTTGCTTTCACACAGAAGGTGACCCGGCAATGTTCCGGCAATATGCCGGGTCCGACATGCAGTGTGAAAGGGGCTCAAGAGATGGAAGAGAGATGCATCTAGTGGCCTGCGAGGACCTCAGGGGTCAGAGCCGCTCCAGAGAAGATGAGGAGGAAACGGGATTCTGACCCTCCAGCGTCTTCGCTCTTCGTTCACAGTGGTGCTTATCTAAAATGCCTTTTCTGTCAAAAGATGCATGGCAATATTGTTTTTCAAACGTAGCCCTGGTTCCTGCACAAACTGTAAATATAGAAATAATGGAATAATTGTACAGAAAGAAAGCCACAATTAATCCACAGAGATGTTCTCCAGCTATTTTTAAATTCAGAAAAGATCTTAGGCTACAAAATATACACTACCATTCAATATTTTAGAAATGAAGAAATTATTACTTTTACTCAGCAAGGATGCATCAGTCACAAATAAAAAACAAACCATGGTTTCAACACCTAAAACATTTTAGCAGCACAACATTGATAATAATAATACATTTTTCTACAACAGCAATTCAACACATACTGAAGGTGCTTCAAAAGGTTCTTCACCGCGATGCCATACAAGAAACCATTTTTGCTTCCACAAAGAACCATTCAGTCAAAGGTTCTTTAAAGAAATATCTCTTTCTTACCTTATTATAATATGAAGAACCTTCTTTCACCACAAAGAACCTTTTGTGAAACAAAGGTTCTTCAGATGTTAAAGGTTCTTTATGGAACCATTAAGACAAAAAAGGTTCTTCTATGGCATTGTGAAGCAACTTTTTATTTAAAGGAGTAGTTCACTTCCAGAACAAAAATGTACAGATAATGGAGTCACTCCCTTGTCATCCAAGAAGTTCATGTCTTTCTTTCTTCAGTCATTTATGTTTTCTGAGCAAAACGTTTCAGGATTTCTCTCCATATAATTGACTTATATGGTGCCCCTGAATTTAAATGTCCAAAATACAGTTTAAATGCAGCATCAAAGGGCTCTAATCAATCCCACCAGTGAAAGAAGGGTCTTGTCTAGCAAAAAGACTGGTTATATATAAAAAAAAAAATATATATATATATATATATATATTATATATGACAATTGCAATTTATATACTTTTATTTTAATTTTATTTTTTTTTACTTGTCTAGCTCTGCATGAACTATTCATTTTTTTTTTCTGGTTCATGACAGTTAGGGTTTGTCCAAAAAACTCCCATCTCATTTTCTCCTCCAACTACAAAATCATCCTACATCGCTGTTTTACCATTTTTTGCAAAGGCCGTTTGATCTTCTTTTCATGTTAACTTTGTAATCACTGGGTTGGTACTTCCGCAGCGATTTAGGATGATTTTGAAGTTGGAGGAGAAAATGAAATGGGAGTTTTTAGTGAAAGCATATATGACAGTTAGCAGAAGCTGGAGTATATTAAGTATATATATAAAGTTCGAAATATCTACATTTTGTTTTATTCCAGTGCATCAATTCATTTCAAGAGGCCTTTATTAACCCCACGAAGCCGTGTAGGGCACTTTTTATAAAGGATGAATGCCCTTTATTTTGCTTCAAAATCTTGAACAGTTCACCGCCATTATAAAGTCTGGAAGAGCCAGGACCTTTTTTAACATACTGCAGATTGAATTCATCTGAAAGAAGAAAGTCCTGTACACCTAGAATGGCTTGAGGGTGAGTAAATGTGCATAGGAAGGTGCATAGGACTTTGTTATAAGACAAAACTCTGGCTAAACAAGATTGAATAAACTCATACAAAGAAGCGAAACCATGGGATAAACCCTTGGTCCATTGCGGGATGGGGATTTGGACCTGGTTGCCTGCTGGGTACAAAACATTTGTTTGGGGAGCAATCAGGCACCTCAGCTGTCTGAGGCAGCTGTTTCCACAACGCCCAATTTTTCCCCCACCATGAACCAGATGCTCCCATTGGCTGATGGGATGGCATGCTGTTACTTCCTCCACCCCCGGGAGACACGGCAGCGATGGAGACAGCTGGAGTAGGATGGAGTTTGGAAGGAGGGAGCGGGGAGGAGACGCAAGAGCGCTTTTCTTCTATTTACCCCGTCCCCTTCCCTCCAGCTGCAAATGAGTGCCAAGCATGGCGGGAGAGCCGTCTACAGGTCGGGATGGAGAAAGTTTCTGAAATGACTTGAGAAATGGAAAGTTTAGTTCCAATTTACTCGCCCATATACCTAAGATTATAAGAACTCAATTACCGCAAGGTTAATGTGGAAGAAACCGATCCGAGTCACGTTAGGAAGTCAGACCTCATATTTCCTCCCTGCCAGCACGTCTACCTCATTATCTCATTACATTTGTGATGTATCGCTGATCGAGATGCTACCCAGTCATTCTCCATGGAGAGGCGCCCATGATGGAGCCATCATGCAAATGTTAGCGCAGTCTTTTTCTTAACAAGTGTTTCTTGATTACCACAAAGATGTGAGCTATATTTAATGATAATGCTTACAAAATGGCTTTTCAACAGCTTCCTTGGAGGGTTCGAACATAATTACACACCCAGTAACACTCATACACATACACACACACACACACACACACACACACTAAATCTCATTGAGTAATTTATACTGCAAAGGATGAATGTAATGTGTGTTGGGCAGAGCTGAAAGGAGAGGCATCTCATTTAGAGACAGCCATCAAAATAACCACCAGCTGTCTGTGTGGCCCTCTGGCTAGGCATGAATAAAGAGTGTGCTCATTTCCGATGAACAATGGCAAGGACTGCAATGTCTGGATGGTTTCGCTCAGAGATACGAATCAAAACAATCACATGAACACCACAACAAGGAACCAGGTGTTCAGGTGCACATCAAATAGCTTATATTCAAGCACACACGTCAGGAGAAAAATAACTAGACCAAAAAGGACTTTGAGGGCCTTTCACAAAACTCATGTTTCCTATGAATTCTGTAGAGCAAAAAAACTAAACGGATAAAAAAAAACAGAGCATTCTTGAGAGGTTTAATGGTGCACTGCAAAATTTTAAGTCAAATTTAACTCTGTATGTGCAACTCTACAGTTTACTCTCTGAACTGTTAAAAATCTCATTACACCACTTCACCACTTTTTATTATAAACAAACCCTATGACATTAAGTTAATAAAAAGCTAATCAATCAATCAATCATTAAAATTTGGTGTCAGAAAGATCTTTTTTTAAATAAATTAATTTTATTCAGTGACGATGCATCAAACTGATCAAATGACAGAAAGCCTTTGTAAAATTATAAATATCTTGTACATAAAAAAGCTGTTCCGTTTCTATTCATCAAATAATTATGAAAAAATAAATTCTACCACTGTTTCCACAAAAATAATTAGCAGCACAACTGTTTTTAACATTGACAATAATAATATTTCTTGAGCAGCAAATCAATCATTTCTGAAGGATCATGTGACACTGAAGACTGGCGTAATGTCTACTGCAAATTCAGCTTTGCATAACCGAAATAACTGATATCATTTTAAAAGATTATTAAAAGATTAAACTTTATTAAAATTTTAATAATATTTAACAATATTACTGTTTTTACTGATTTTTTTTTTATATAAAATAAATGCAACCTTAGCATAAAAGACTTCTCTGTATTAAAAAAAAGTCTATATTACTATTATATTACCCCAAACTTTTCAACAGTAAATATTTAATTACACCATTGACCATTTTATTTTTTATAATTATTGACAAACCTGTTGTCTCTTAACCCTAACACTGCAGGTGGGTTAACAAAAACATTTTTCAGAACAGTTTTTGTTAATAAAAAAAAAAATAAATAAAAATAATAAAAAAAACTTGGCTCAAATGCATGTTACCTCGTTCATTTGCTTTCACTAATCTCACAGTTTACTGAAAACACTTTCTTAATATCTTCCCGCTACCTTCCTAAACATAAACCCCTTCTTCCATGACTTTACATATGGTGGTGGCCAAAGCAGTGTACTATGATTGCTGAGATATGCACGGAAGCCCTGACAGCAGTCATATGAAAGTGTCTTTAGTCTAAATATTTAGACTGTATGTTTTTTTTTATTAATTTGTAAATGAGGAATGCTAATTATCTTCTACATAATCAATTATAGTCCATCTGGTCAAAGCCTTATGACACAAAATGTAAATAATATCTGATGACCTACTTTCAACTAGACTACAATCAATTCTGTATAATTTGCTGAATTTTTCACCCATGACCCCATAATGAAGTAAAATCTCACTGGCTATGTTAACAGTAACATTAGTTTTACAAGTGGTCTCTCGTGGTTCAAACCTACAAACTTTTCAGTTACTAGCCCAGATCTTTAATCATCACCCCAGAGAAAGGTTCAAGCCCACAAGGGCACAGCAACACGGCTTATCAGTGATTCACCTCAACCACTGAGCCACCTTTGTTTCAATGACAGTTCGATTTCTCTGCATTATTAATGTGTTGAGAGCTTTAGTCTCCGAACAGGGAATGTCTACTTGAAATAGGAAGTTAGGCCTGGAAAAAAAGCAAAGACAAATGTTTCGTTTCCTTTAATGGAAGGAATTCTAATTATATCATCTTTTACTCACCCTCATGTCATTGCAACACACATGACCTTGTTGCCAAGCCATGTTTGAACCAATCTGTAGTCTCCCAATATTGCACAACACCACAAAATTAGCACAATACAATGAAAAAAGCCGCAACACAACAAAATCAGCACAACACAATGAAAAGAAGCCAAAACACAATTAAATTAGCACAACACAACGTAAACAAGCCGCAACACAATGAAATCGGCACAACACAATGGAAAAAACAACGAAAACAAGTCGCACCAAAACAAAATTATCAAATCACAACGGAAACAAGTCACAACATTGCAAAATTAGTGCAATGCATTGAGTTGTGGCGATTTTGTTGTGTTGTGCACTACTAGGCCACTGTAAATCTGGCTTCCCAAAATAATCTTTTAAGTGAACAATTCTCAAAAGAACCATTTTTTTTTCTTAGTGTGAAGACCCTTACAGTATATAATAATGTAAAGAAACCTTTTCAGCTCAAAATAACCTCTATTGTCTCCATGGATGTTGGAGTTTCTTTAACGATTGATGCCAATAAAGAACATTTATGTTTAAAAGTGCACAAATTTGAAATGACATAAACAGGAATAAATGACGATGGATGTTTAGGATGTTTATGTTAGGTGAATTTTTTCTTTAATCATCTGGTTGCCTAGTCTTATCCCATCAATATTGGAATATCAAAAAAACAATTCATGTTCTCACAGCAGCTACTAGCCCACCAGCTGATTTTACGCCCCCATGGGACTTAACTTGAGATAGCTTTGATACAGATATAAACCTCCGACAATTTCTCAAGGGAGGTTTGAGCTCTTGGAAGTTTGCAGAGATGTAGGAAGGTTCTTAATAGACCTGATATGTATGTTTAGATGTGCAGACAGACTCTCCTAAAAGCGGTCTGGGTAGAGGGCTGTCTGAGCCCTAAGGCCTCTAAGTAATAGGATACACACATACTCCGACATCCAGGGTCGACAGCAGCCTATCGGCAGGGCAAGCATAGTTGCTTGTGCATCTCCCAGTGCACAGAAAGTCATTTCAGGCCAGAGCACTGGAAACTGATGGTTTCAAACGGTTAGCTGTATGAAGCTGTTGTCAGACATATCTATTATTCCTTTTGACCTCTTCACAGACTCTGAGGAGACACTACAAAGGGTCAAACTACAGGGCTTAGCTTCTATTTTCTACTTCAATATTTCATCCAACATTAGCCAGGTTTCCATCCATGCACATGCAGAATTATTCAGCAAATGCAATTCCCATCATTCGCATGAACCCTTTTTCAAAAACCACCTCAAGCAAGCATAAAAAAACATTTTTTTTGGAAATTAAGGGATTTTTTATCTGAAGATAGAAGGCATTTACATCACCCGTTTCTGATGCGATATTTTGAAATGCGCATAAAAACAGGGTGATGGAAACATACTTTAGCTAGTAACTCCCCTGCAAAACAACATATTTGTTTTTATACATATTTATTTATATTCAGGTTATATAAATATAATAACCTGAATATAAAAAAATTATGACAGCACAACCATTTCAAACACTGATAATAAATCAGCATATTAGAATGATTTCTGAGGTGTGACACTGAAGACAGGAGTAAACATTATAGAATTGGTGATTACCAAAATACCCAATATTAATAATAAATCAAAATAAATAATATTTATCAAAATAAATGTTCATGTTTCTACGGAAGTTCTAAGCGGGCATGCATTATAATTTTTTTCCTTCTTGTTTTCTCGTTATAACAACTTAATTTTCACGTTATCTCGACATAACAAGAGTCGTTTTCTCATTATAACGACTTAATTTTCTCGTTATCTCTACATAACGAGAGTCATTTTCTCATTATAACGACTTAATTTGCTCGTTATCTCGACATAACCAAAGTCGATTTCTCGATATAACAACTTAATTTTCTTGTTATCTCGACATAACGAAAGTCGTTTTCTCGTTATAACGACTTAATTTTCTCTAAGAAGTTACAAAACTGCGCCAGCAGGTGGCACTATAGACCTGAATATAACTGATGGGGTGTTGTACACTGTCCACTTTACTGTACGCTGACCTTCCTCGTGATCGCTATAATTTGTGCAGTCTTGTTTATTACTGACATTTAATTAATTCATAAATGTTAAATGCTTGAATCAATATTATTATTTTGTATATTAAGTTCTTGCTAGATGCATGAGTCTCACCAACGCGTTCTGTGTCATAAAACAACTGCTTATCAAAACCAAAGTTGATGTCACTGTATTCTGTTTGCACCTATATCTTTAATTGTGCTTCGTTTAGGCACATGATTAGGTAGTTAATAAGCGGAAATGTTCTGTTTATCTACAGTAGGACGGGTTTTAACGATGTAGGCTATTTGTCATGTGCTTCTTTTCCTTATTATTAATCTTTATTGTTAACCATATTGATGAGAAATGTGATGTATATGTAAAGTGCATAGGCTAATTTAATTCAGTTTTGTTCTATAATGTTGCAATCTGCACACACACATACACTGCACATGAACGCTCTTTTCAAACAGAAGCTTGTAACGCACATGATATATCTGTCACAGCATATAATGACTACTAAAAAATACAAATTATATATAATTTTATTTCAAGTAAAGGGGAAATTAAAAGTGAGTTTAATCCAAGCAGCTCTAAAATATCTTAGAATGGTTCTGCATCCTTCTGAAGTGTTCAAGGTGTTGCCATTTAAACATGTTAATTACAAAAACAAAACGTTTGGTGTACTATCTCTGGAAAAATCAACAGTGATTGATCAGCCTTTATTTATGTACAGTATTGTAGACGTTATTACCTAGGCGAAGCAAAATTTGCTGAAATATAGGCTACAGTAAGAGCGCCTGCATGGTTGTCCATCAGATGCCTGTCAAAGTTGAGTTCGTTACTTTACAACAGTAAAACTGTCATGTCGTTATAACGAGAAAACAAACTTTCGTTATGTCAAGATAACGAAAAAATTAAGTCGTTATAACGAGAAAACGACTTTCGTTATGTCGAGATAACGAGAAAATTAAGTCATTATAACGAAAAAAAAACTACTTTCGTTATGTTGAAATAGAGAGAAAATTAAGTCGTTATAACGAGAAAACGACTTTCGTTATGTCAAGATAACGAGAAAATTAAGTCGTTATAATGAGAAAACAAGAAGGGGAAAAAATTATAATGCATGGCCGCTTAGAACTTCCGTATGTTTCTGTAATGGTTAATCCACACCAGTATGTGTAATCCTCTTTTGTCACATTAGTGTTTCTAATACAAAATAGAATTATTGTTGGGATTTAATGGATTCAAAGATAGATAAAACTAAAGTTTACTCAAAAGCAAGTATTAGGGAACAACTAGAAATTATCTGGACGGCAATAACAACAGAGACTATGGAAAAGTACACAAAAACAATGCCATCAAAAAATGCAAGCTGCTGTCAAGGCCAAGTTTTTTCGTTGTTGTTGTTATGTATGAAAAAAAGACTATATAGTTAAATGATGATAAATTGTTTGTTTTAAACACGTTTTTGGCAGATTCCTAAAATATGTATTTTCTCTCTTTCTCTCTTCATTATGACAGCACTGTATAAATAAATATTTAGTATATAAATTACAGATTAGTATTAAATATAATACGTAGTATTTCTAAATAGCCTATTTAAATATTTTAGATATTACATTTTTATATTTAGTATTTTTATTAGAGATAAATATAAATTACAATATCAGTATGTATTAATGTACATGCAAACACGTTTACATTTATATATATATATTTGTTTTCTAATGCAGTGAAGAAACCATCAGAATGATTCATATACTGTACATTAAAATATCAATCTTGAAATAAGGAAAATCTAAATCATTCAAATCAAAACAGTTTGATGGAACAAAACAGAAAAAAAAAACAGTTTTGACGTGTTTTGTCAATGTCATTCATTCATAAGTAGCACCAACCAAATGCAAAAAGGAGTAAGTGACAGACTTTCAACAAATATATGGCTTTAAAGAACTTAAAGCCATAATCTTTATTGTACGAAACTACACAAAACACAGTATAATGTCTTTAAATATATTGATGAAGACAGTGGATTAGTTACAAAAGCAGTAACAGAGGTGCTTTAGAATGGATGAATTTAGAGATTTTCAGAGCAACTTTATGGAGAGCATTTACCATACTGACAGCATAACAACATGGTGTCTGCATGCGAAAACCCTCTCCGCATTTATTAATACATCCCTTTAAAGCAGCACAGCTAAAAATATTAAATCTATTATTGAAAATTAGAAGGAAAAATTAAACTGTTCAACCCTTTTCCGCTTTCATCTCAAAGATTCACAGCCTACGCAATCTCTCCTGAAGACTGGACACCTAAGAAAAGAAGGAAAGACAAATCTCCTGAGCACATCCCCTTGTATTTGCTCGCCCTGCTTGAACCTTCATTGGTGCATCTGGATTTTGTCACTAGAGAAGGCCAGGATGTGATTTGACACGTACAGTAGGTAGATGAAGAATATGAAGGATTGGTGGGGAGTCCAGAATGCAGCTGGATTTCCTGGAGAGGAAAATCTCTCAGATAGAGCACGAGAGGACCAGAAAGAGAAAGAGCAGAAAATGACTCGCCTGCTACGACCCCAATTACCACCGAGGAGATCAAAGGGCTCGCTGCCACTGTGATATTTAAATGATGAGCCTGGATAGGGCCTCGCTTTTCATATCTGCCCACCACAGCCGCCCTCTCACTCTCTCGCTCATTCGGGGTTTGAAAGCGGTATATAACAGTTTCTTTCGCCTACTGCTGAATTATAATGAAACCGAAAGCCAACTGTAGGAGCCTGTTTAATAAATTCATATATGTTTATAGTGCCATAATATATAATGTATAATGGTCATTTAGATCTTACATTATATTGTTTACATTCATCATTTGCAGTATTTGCATTGAAATTACATTGATTTGCATGAAAAGTGGTACTGTCTCTTTAAGACTATCAGCCTGAATAAGTGAAAGCAGCAAGAACATGGCACAGAAGGTACAGACATTTACCGCATAAATAATAAAATATACTGGCTTCTAAAATATTTTTTTTTTGTAATGTCCATTCAATGATTTACTTATTTGATGTAGTCATTTTTTTTTTTTTACGTAACTCTTTGGGGGAAAACATTTATGTATGTGATTAACTGCGAATTGAATCAATTGCTCTAGTTTGAATCAAGAACACAGAGTCAAGACAAGACTAACTAATATTTTAATAGAATCATTATTCAATACAAATGTGTGGACGGATGCATGAAAAACATATATGTATATATGGACACAATCAGTGAAAATGAATAAACCATGAAAGGACACAAAACACCATAAAGCATCAAGAAGGTAGGCCATATGACTCTAAACTTCACATCTTCTGAAGCTGTGTGATAGCTTTAAGTAAGAAACGCCAATATTTCAATAAATATTCAAGTTGAACTTTAGAACCAAATCACCACTGATTTCTTCAATGATTTGATTAGGTTTTATTAATTTATGTAATATTAACAGAAGTAATATTAATAATAATATTTAATAATTATATTTAATTATAATATATTGTAATATAATACATAGTAACATATAATATATTATACAATATAAAATATATATTTAATATGTTATAGTATAGATAATAGTGATATTAATTACATATTATACATTACAATTACTATTAATAAATACTTTAAAGCTCAATAGTATTATAGTGATTTATGTTTTATAGATTAATTTAGCAGTAGTAGTAGTAGCCATAATAATGATAATAGCAGCAAGTAGATGTCTTTCCCTGATATATTCTGCCCTTTTTTAATGGAATAATACACATACAGTTTCATGGTCTGTAAAAATTCTATTTATTGTCTGTATATTTTCTCAAGTCACCGCAAAATGTTAATTTTAGGCCCTGCTTGTCATATAGTGCAAGAGTCTACTTCAATGATACCTGCTTTTTTTGGAGTTTAACATCCTCAGTCCTTATTCTCCTAATTACCCGTAAGTCAACAGGAAGTTTTGTTCTTGCTTTTACTGAAGAAAGTCAGTCCTACAGGTGTGGAATGACATGAGTAAATGAGGAAAGGATTTTGATTGGCACTGTTCTTTTTTTTGTTTTTGTTTTTTGTTTTGTTTTTTGGCTGAGCTACTCCTTTAGCCTTCATTCTCTTGATGTTTACTGAAATGCAACACCAACCAGCCCTCCGACGCTCCTCTTACCAGTCATTCTCTCAGTTTTCCACTCTTTGTCTGTTTTTTAAATGAGCATACAGGTATGTGGGCTAGGGGACATTTACCTCTCTCTTAACAAATCAAGGATAGCGAAACATTTACCCTTCTGTTTGGGCAAAACCATCCCCCCGCTGCATTCCAAGGCCAGGTGTGAACATAAAATGCAATTAAATCAATATGAGAACAATAGAGAAAGAGCGAGCGAACGAGAGAGAGAGAGAGAGAGAGAGAGAGAGAGAGAGAACAAACATCTAAGGCTGTGTGGGGGACCTGGTATTAAATTTCAGATCTGCTGAAAAGCAGGATGTGATATAAATATTGATGAATCAGATGGCTACCTGAGAGACAGAATAGCTATCTCTTGTTAACCGGATCCCTACATTGCCTTTGTTAACAGTCTGTGTTGTCATGGCAACAAGCAATTAAATGGCAGCATGCATTTAAACATTAGAGACAAGTTGAGATCCATGCTGCCGAACAATAGAGAGAAAAAAAACGCAGACTGTGTGTGATTGCTAGGGGAATTGAAAAACGTTTCAAGAGTGAGAGAGAAAAGTTGTGAGGTACCGCTAAATTGATGGTATACAAAGGCCTTGTAAATGCTGAAGTACACTCTATATCTTACAATACATGAGCTTGAAGCCTAGTGTACTAACAGACACGGATTCGGACATGCCCTGAGTGCACCTGCGCCGTGCAATTTAGACCATGTGCTTAGATTGTTAAAATAGGGCCCCAAGAGTTTTTTGTTATTTTAAGTAATGTTTAGTAGTTTTAGTTAAAGATAATAGTCCTGTACTTTGACTATAACTAATGAAACTGAATCAGATGTATACAAAAAAGCCAGAGACTTACGGATACATAAATATAGATTTTAACAGTGATTATATATATTTTCTGTGCATTATCACTATGTTTAAGGTAATCACTGCTCATGTCTTTGTTTCCATGCTAACAGCTTCTTTTCTAAATGGTCGATTTCAGATTAGTATTATAGATTGTTTAGTACTTCAAAGTGAATTAGGTTTCGTAAACATGCTTTATAAAGTTGAAATCACTACAGGAGAATCAATCATCACGTAACACCAACAGATCTTATGGGAGGTCTATCCTTATCACTAAAAATCTGTTTCTGGATGAAGAAAACGAATTAGACTTTTACTTTGAGATATCTACTGTGCTCAGAATCCAAAAATGTAAAGTGGACATATGATTGGTTGAGATCTTTGGTATCCTCCAATCAAATCACATTACTGATTGAACATTAGGAAACATCATAAATGCATAAATGCATTGATACGACGAGTTGAATGATGCTACTGCTGAGATAGTGAAGAGCCTTCAGGGTGCACTTTGCAGTTATAATCCTATTACTAATGATCTTCCATTGAAAAAACAAATTATCCGAGTATGACAGCCTTTGAATATGCAAGTGCTAAGCCACCCTTATTACCTGAAACATCAAATATCACTGAACAGAATCTGTGATTCATCCTTGCAATTTGCCATGTTAATGGGGATACTCAGGTTTGCCAAATAAAGAAGGGAACAGGCTGAAGCCTTAGTCTGAACATGTACAGAGAAGGAGGGAGCAAGACGGGCTTTTGATCGCCCAGCAAGGCCTACTCTTGCTTTCAAGGCTGTCATTGGCATAAAGGAGAATTAGAGATTTTTTGTGAACCTAAAAAGGGTTTTAAAAAGAAAATGAGAGGTGGCATGAAAGACTACAACAAATGAAACTGTGAGTAAAAAAGGAGAATAGGGTGATCTGTTTAGCTGTTTTGTGACCCGACATCTTATCCCTGATTATTATTAGTTATGCCATGGCTTTTCCTGAACCAGTGACACGGTCAGATACCAAAATATGATCTCCTTCCTACCTGTAAGTAGCTACATGTTTTCTAAACTGAATTGACTATGGGCTAGTTCACCCAAAAACTGACAATTCTGTCATCATTTACATCCCCTTGTAAGAAATCTGTATGAGTTTGTTTCTTCTGTTGAGCACAAAAGAAGATATTTGGAAGAATGTTGAAAACCAAACAGTTGCTGGTAGTCACTGGCTTCCATACCACTTTCCCCCCTTCTATAGAAGCCAATGGCTACCTGTTATGCTTTACTGGTATTTAATTATTCATTTATTTAACAACTGAATTGTTACAAACCCTTAAAATTGTACTAATAGAATATATTGTATATTGACTACACATTCCATGAGGATTTTTTGTTTGCATTTTCGGTAAACACCTCCCTCCCCCTCCCCAAACCTAAAGCTGGCGGTGAGTTTGGTGGGGGGTAATTGAGAATGAATGGGGGAAAGTCATGTGAGAAGAGGCAATGCACCCATAGCAGTATGACTGGATATTACTGGCTATGTTTGGCTGTGATTGGTTCATGCAATGAATCCTGCTTTTGTGTTCGGGCATGTTCGTGAATCAGTCTGAATGAACAATATAAAGGGAAGACTTCTACACTTGGCATAATATAGAATACACCATATTTTGACATCAATATTTTAGTAATACTTTATCTGAAAACAATGCAGTGGATATTCCTCTTCTCACAAGGTACCTAAATTAATAACGAAACGAGAGCATCTGTCCCAGCCTTTGTCATTTCCCATCTATGACCTGATAGTCATGTCTTTCCCTCTGTCTGCACAGTTGGATCTTTCACACCCTCGTGCAGCTTTGATGATTCTCAAAGCTTCACATCACTCCTCCTTGTTTGACAGTACAGAAACCAGTGACTGTGCGTTGTGACAGTCTGGGCAAGCGAGTCGATGCAGGTGGTCATCCTTGCATTCCATCACGTCGCTGTTAGCCCAGGTGGAGAGGTACAGTAAGAGCGTGATGTTGGAGGTCAGTTTGTGTGCCTGCCCAGATCAGATGAAATGGGCTTTGATGTTTGGTGGTGGCCCGAGTCGCTTAAGCAGTTCAGATCCAATTTCTGACCCTGTCAAGAGACACACACTCTGGGTTCAGGACTCTAATACCCCTCTGGCCTGTCGACAGGGAAGAATTCTGATCCCTGCACAAACTCAGGACAACAGCAAATGCCAAGTGTGCACCACAAGGAATTCAAATGCAGTATTAGCTGGGAGACTGCAGGGTCTGACTCCAAATCACTTGTAGATTTAGTAGGGTTGGGTATTGACACAGATTTCACAATTTGATTCCAAATCACAAGCTCTTGATTCGATATCAATTAATGTGGATATAGCTCAGGTACAGTACTTGTTATTCAGACAGATTTTTTCAAAAATAAAATAAAAAATAAATAACAGGCTAAGTAAAAAATGGTAACAGTTCAGTTAGTTCCTATTATTTATTATCTTTGGTTAATGCATTACCATTGCCTTCCGATGAGATACCTTCTGATCTTCATTTATGTTTATTTCATGCTATAGTAATAAATAGGAAGAGAAAATTGTTCACGTGTTATCTGTAATGGCACGTTAAATAGTGACAAAATGTCATTAATGGTTTTAATTTAGTGATAAAACTGACAGAATTTGAAAGCTAAAACATTGTTTCTCACCATAAACTGCACTATTGGTTGGCAGGCATGCTACAAAAAGTATTTAGTCAAGTTTTGTTCATGCATCAACAGAAAATACTTAAAAGACTGTTCACACCAGTGATGATAACTGTAGCAATAAAAAAGTTTACAACAAACTAAAATATGTAATAATCATTCTAATTTAATGAGAACAGGGAACTCTAATGGCACAAAGAAACCAAATCATTAGAATCATTCTCTGAACTATTTGTTCCAGCTGATGCTCAACAAAAAATTGGGAATTAGAATGAAATCATTTAAAGGAGCTGTATGCACTAAAGCATACAATGTTTGCAGATATTTAGGAAACATGCTAAGAACACATATTTGTTTCTCAAAAAAAAGAAAGCTACATTTATCTGCTTTGAAATGTGCGTTCAGTGTCGAAGTGTCTTTTTTTGTTTTGGCCTGTGTGATTCCGCCCACTGCCAATTTACCCAATAGTATTGCTACACCGTGGGTTGCCAGTAGGTGGAATACACAGCGTATTGCAGCCATGGAAGCCTGCAAATGAATTTCATCAGTAATCGCAGATTCTACCCAACCTAAAAAGCCTTGGCATGCATCTAAACACCTCTATGACCAGAGGTATATTAAAAAGTGGAAATCAACTCATCAACTTACATTGTAATGTTCGTCCCCTTCCATCGTGAATTGCGCTCGTTCCTGTTGCATGACCTCAATCTGCCAACCCATATGAGTGCCGAGTCTAAGAAGGAGTAGGGGGGGAGAATCAATATTTTGAATTTGGACTGCAGTACCCATTACAACCACTAACTGGCAACATAACATACAGCACATTTAAAGCAACAGCTGACATAAATGTATTAATAAACAGAACATTACAGTACTATGGTGTGGATGCTAATATAGTTCTCTTAATGGTTACTGTTTTAAGCGTTAATGGGCCTAAAGAGATTGACCTTGTTATTTAAGAATGGATATCGAGATTAAATGAGGACTGTTAAAAAAAAGATTGATTAATACTGGCAACTAAGCCCTAATATTCAGTCATAACAGGAACACGCAAAACAGCTGTCGTGATCATCTCGGATAAAATAAAGACAGCCGTGGGTAATGCGACCGCGTCGACCGGCCGTCTCTGCCAGATGTGACATTTCATGGCGTTCCCATCTAAATGGCTCCGATAAGTTCACTTGTGCGGTCCGAAGAGGATGAGACTGGCATAAATGAGAATGGATGAGCCTGGCAGGCAATTCTTATTCAGCACCGAGCTCGGCCCAATAATTAGGTGGATCTCAATTATGCCGCCACGGTGCTGTGAAATGAACCAGGGGCTCCCACCCTGATACCTCCGGAGGCCTTTCAAACCCCCTCGTCTAAATTGAACTGATGGAGCAGAAAAGCCATTTTGATTTTCGTTCTCACCTCCGAAAACACGGTTTGGCAGTGATAATGCCAGGCTGCAGTGGGCACCTGCCATGTGCTTGTGAAGGGGGTCAGCCGTGGTGTCTGTGGGTCCCTATCGGACGTGCCGTATAGGGGCGTAATTGGATTTGTGCTGACAGTCTGTTGACACAGACATTATTAATTGGGGTGGCTGGATTGACATGCACTTAGACAGCCACCTCATAAATGCATGAAACTTGGCACGATAATTGCTATCGCTCTGATAACTGCGGTGGGCTTGATTAATGATGCCGTCATCAGCATATGCCAAAGCTGACCTCACGGTTATTGAGTTAGCAGGCTAATCAGAGAAGAGGTGGGGCGACTACGGCTCAAGAGAGGCACAAGAGATTGTTGAGGCTCTTCAAACGACTCTTATGACCTAATGAATGCTACAGTTGCCATTTAGGTTTCCGGAGTAATAGAAGCAACAACCAAATAAAGCACAACGGGATCACTAAAACATGGCCTATAGACTATGAGTGTGGGTACAGAACTGAACAAAATATTAAGGTTACTGTATATATCAAGCAATTGTTTTTTCTTTTATGGTGCAGCATGCTCGGAAGTGTTTGCTTTTTCTCTCCTGCTTCTTCCATACACTCACAAAATGTGCTTTTCCTTGCCTATCACTCAATAACCTTAGATACAAGAATACTGTTAAATATTTATTATAAATATTAAATGAGTTGAGGCTACAGGAGTGTTTCTGACTATCGGCTCCATCTACTGAACCACAGTCAGACAGAAAATCCTTACAGTGTTGACAAAATAATCATATTCTGCACATCACATCTATAAAACGCTGCAGACAATACGTTTTTATTGCAATGCTAACTATTAATATGGCCAAATTAAAATAAGGGAAATTATATTCACATCCCAAACACTTTTACAAGACAATACTAGGACAATTACTTAATTTAATAAAGATCATTTTATTACTATTATTATTATTTAGTATTATTATAATTATTATGTTAACACGTTTGTTTTCAGAAACATTCATTATATTTCAATATTTTAGATTCATTGTCGTTATTAGGCAGAAAATACTAGCACAATAATTAAAAATAATAAATATTATTATTTACATTGTTACTACTACAAAATATGTATGCACAATTAATTATAATAATATAGTTTGCGTGGAATTGTTAATATATATATATTTTTAAATATCTATAGCTATTAAATTAATTGCCATTTGTGTTAAGCACATTTTTTAGCGATCCTCCCTTCTTACTATTTTCAGATAAAGTAAAAAAAAAGAAAAAAAAAGATATGTAGTGAGAACTTTGTGTACCTGAATCATTTATATATCTCTAAAGTAACTGTTAGACATGTGTTTGTCTTTTACAGGTGTGGTGCCCAATAGTCTGGGTTTACACAGCCTGCAGCCCAGTCCAGTGGCTCCAGACAGCCAGGCTCAATCTCCCACCCAACTGCTGTACCGCAACAAAGTCCAGCACCGCCGATTCTCCATGGAGGTGAGTCTTGTTTAATCATCTCATCCTTCTCCATGCTAAAGCCCAGCCAAGTGCTCTTTCCAGAGGCTTTGATGGAGCTCTGCTTGTAATCTTGTCTGAGTACTTAATAAAGTACTTGCCAGAGGCACCAAAGCCTCGTTATCAAATGCTTTGTTTGACTTTAAGGTGAGACTAGGAGACTAGTCACATAATAGTACTAAAGCAATGACAAGTGTTTGTCATTAAACTAGGGATATAAAAATTCACTCAACTCACGATGCAATACGATTCACTATACTTAATGCACAATATGATTTTCTCATGATTTAAAAAAAAAATGATTTAAGACAAATTAGAAATAAAAAGGTATCCTTTTATTATTTCTAAGACAAAACTGCTAAATATTTCTTTGGGAAACTGAAATATAACAAAACAAGATTGTAGTTTTTAAACAAACTCCAGATCAAATGAATAACACAAATGAAAGAAATCTCTTAATATATAGACAAACAAAGCTTTGACTGTGCTCTTTTTATTTAAGATTAGAGGCAACCTCTGTAAGCCTATTTTAATTATGATCCAGACAAAGATGGTGCATACATGCAGCATGAGCAGATTTGAATCTAAATTGGATTGTATCATTTCGAAATTTGAAGCTAAAAACAGAATGGTCTGAATTTAGTTCTGTGAAACTATACTACATAAAACTTATCTGATTGAAACAAATCCAGCAGACGGCCTGAATAAGACGTGAATACACTCAGTAGGTGGTAATTATGGAACAGCAGTGATACAGTGTTTACTTGGCTGCCACTGTAAACAAAGCAGTGCTGCGGTTATGAACACTAATTTAATATGTATTATACAGAGGCAAGATGAAGAGAAAATACCATGTAAACTTTTCTAAAGATAGACTGTTCCCCTCAAAAGATACATTAATATTAACACACTCTCCTACCCTCAATTTTATCGCGATTTATTTAACAACATCTCAAACATTTTTAATCGTTATATATTTGTATTGATTTTCAATCGGCTCAGAGTGAATCATTACATCCCTACTATAAACTGCTTTATAATGTAAATCAGTTTTACGGAAGCCCTAAAGGGACACAGTAATGAAATATAAGATTGGAGGAAGAATTATATTTTAATTAATTTGCAATCTCCGGTACTTTTGTGTTTCTCTTTCGTTCGTTTCTTGAGTGCAAAATTTTTCCAGGGGAATGCAATAGTTCAAAGGTTAGGCTTGCTCTTTGATTATTTCGGCTGATGAGCGCGTTTTCAGTCAGACTTGAGACAGTCTTGTGCTGAGACAGATCCTTACCCTGTTCAGCACTGAACTGGCGAGCAATTCCAGCTGCAGTGCTGAACCGATTCGCCATTGAGAGTCTCTGCATGATTCTGTCTTCTCATGAATTTATGTGGACTTTGGACCAGTCTTTTGGAGGAACTCAAATGAATTAGTGTCATTGTAAAGCTGCAATATTTGAGAAATCACAGATTTGGAATGACTAACTTCAATTGCAATGGCTGAAAGGGCCATCCTTGTGGCTTTCCTCTGGACAGCCTCCTGTTGCAGCCCACAATCTTACAATCTCAAAAGGCATGCTGCCAATTAAACAGGGTTTGCCTCATAATTAAGAAAAATAGCACGTGGCACCAGATTAACATCAATAACTTGTAGGTGTATGTAAGTGTTCTCTAATTTTGATCAGAGATCATTTTTAAATATCAAATGATAATTTACACATTTTCAAATCAAGTTTTTTCATACAGTGCTTCAGAATACAATTAATTTATGAAATATGCTTAAAAATATCTGCCTTTCAACTCCTGTAAGGATAACTTCAAATGCAACTAAGCAGTGACCTTGAAATTTATGAAATTGTAGCTTGTTCTCTAATTTTGATCTGTAATTTGGTGTGTTTGTGCGTGTGTGTATTATAAATATTTACGCGCCTTTTATAGATTTTGGGAAATGGTCTAATTTTCTCAAAATGTATTGGGATTTTAGCAGAAATTGTGGTGTGTACATATATGGTGCCATAAATAAGCACGTTCAAAATACACCATGCCAAACGGATTGCTGAAGGACAACAGACTAATCAGAAGCCTGCCTTAAACAACTTCCCAGTTTTTCTCCTCTCTTCCACTATATTCATCCAAGCAATTCAGTATCTGTATGAAAGGAAAGAGAAAGATGGAGTCCATCATTAAATGGAGTGGAAGTATTTCCTGTAAGTAAGTCCGGCACCACAAAAGACAGACTCCACATTTGGTGTGTTCTTTGCCTCGGCTGTCAGCTTTCTTATTCAGTGCTCATGAATCTAGAGAGGGAAATTGGAATCAATGCCCTCTCCCATTTTCAAATCCGATGACTTCTTTCTGCTCTCGCAACTCTTTTATCTGCACCATGCACCCTTATTTCATTCCCACAGGCATGACGGGAGTGCACTGAGGAAAAAGGAGGACATTTTATTCCCTGGTTTTATTGAGAATCGCTGGCTAGTTTTATTGCACGACCGTACAAACTCAGCCACAGGGAATACTCTCATTTTTCAGAGTACATAAGATTCCCCCTCATTGCCGTGCTATTTTTGGGCCTCTCCTAACCATGGCGATGAATCGAGTTACGAACTCAAACTCCATCAGAGCTTCTTAAATGCAAGAAGATTGTTGGTTATACTTCAGTTTGTCGTAAGATACAATATTTTGTCCTTCCCTGCCTTGACGTGTTAAGATTATGCCAGAATCCTTCCCTGAGTGAGAGTCTTCATGCTGGAGAAAAGTGACAGGTTTTCTCATTGTCATGCTGAGTTCATCATGGTAAGAATAGTCAGCTCTGCCTATAGGCGTAGAGTTGTGTTGTGCGGTGAAGAAAGCTGTCACATTCACCTTGACATGCTGTGTTTTCATGTGTGCTAGCTGAACGCTAATAGCTGACAGCTCTTTGATGTGTGTGCAGGATGTAACTAAGAGGATGTCTCTGCCCATGGATATTCGTCTCCCGCCGGAGTTTCTGAAGAAGTTACAGATGGAAAGCCCTCCACCGTGCAAACCGCTCAGCCGCATGTCCAGAAGAGCCTCACTGGTTAGTAACCAAACTAAACTCACTTAGACAGTTAGTTAGCAATCAAAATGAGGACATTACATAGTCTAAATTCACACTTATAACTACAAACGAACCAAAACTCTAACCCCCATAAACTTTTTGCATTTAAAATTGAATAGCTATAATAAAAAAAAGAAAAAAGACCATTTATAAAGATGTACTGTAGTTAAAATATTTCAAAAAAAGTGCTAGAAAAAACAAACTTGTCTGCATACATACAAACTCTGTTCTAAAAACACAAGAGCTTCCTACCCAGTAAACATTTTTAGGCATTTAATTTATTTTCTTTTTTTAATCTTAAACCCTGAATAAAAGAGGTAATTTTGAATTTGTCTCTTGCAATTCAGACTTTTTTTCTCAGAATTGTGTGATACAAACTCACACTTGCAAGTTATATAGTACTGCATGAAATAATATCGCAATTGCGAAAAAAACAACAACAATTTAGAATTACGAGATATAAACTCAGAATTATGACTTTTTTTCTAGGGATGGGCAATATATCACATGCGATTGTCACGCGCATTTTGTCAGTAAAGCCAGTTCCCTGATTAGCGGTAAATCGCCATCACCTGCTTTTAAATGGAGAGGCATTTAATAGACAGAACTGTAGATTACTGACAAGTGACGCAATATCACGTTCATTATCGAAGGCGATCCATCTGCAATAATGAACGTGATATTGCGTCACTTGTCAGTGAACTACGGTTCTGCATATTAAATGGCACTCCATTTGAAAGCAGGTGATGCCGATTTAGCGGTAATCATGGAACCGGCATTACTGACGAAATGCGCGTGACAATTGTATGCGATATATCGCCCATCCCTACTTTTTTCTTAGAACGGCTAGTTTTTATCTAGAAATTCAGATTTTTTTTTTTGGCAAAAAATAAATAAATATTTTAGCAAGTTTATATCTTACACTTATGAGATAAAATTCTAAATTGTCAGTTTGTATTATGCAATTCTGAAAATAATAATAATAAGAAGAATAAAAAACGGCTTCCATATTAAACAACAAATTAGTTTTTGCAGATAATGATTTCCCAGAATGCACTGCAACAAGCTTGTTCAGTGGCGTGGGTCCTGGAAGTATTTTTGCGTTCATTTTTCCCACAGGGATTTAAAAAAAAAGGCTTTGTTTAGTGTTATAAGGCATGAAACAAAGCAACTAGTTACAAGGAGAATCACAACAATTTGAAGCAAAAAA
This sequence comes from Carassius carassius, assembly GCF_963082965.1. Taxonomy (NCBI): domain Eukaryota; kingdom Metazoa; phylum Chordata; class Actinopteri; order Cypriniformes; family Cyprinidae; genus Carassius; species Carassius carassius. The sequence goes on from NC_081798.1 coordinate 17,083,529, forward strand.
GTATTTGAAAACCTGCTTAAAGTCTTTACTAAGTAAAATAATTACAATCACATGAAGCATAATGAAAACTCTGGAAAAATCAAAGTATTGATTTAAAGTTTTGAATTAAAGAAATTTAAATGTATTGCAAAAATGCATATTATGCATACAAATAATAGTAGTTTTAGAGTATAAGAAAACTGACACTACTGTACATCATTCACATTTCTTAGATTGGTGGAGATTTCTCTCCACACTATAGCGCCCATCAAGTTCAACTACTGTCAAACTATAGGCCTACTACTGCTTTCAAAATGTATATTGTGAAATGTGAATAGTGCTATACACAACAGGTTTGCACACTTAATGCATTGGTTTAGAATTTGTTTCTGCATTTGTACAAAAACAGCCTCAGCCCTGAAAAATATTGATAAAATACTTACACATCATAAATAACACAACACAAGGCTTATTCACCATTACTACAAGAACTGCTTTAAAAAAATGTCTTCTGCAGACATTTTTCTCTTTATGGTCAATTTCTATAAAATAATTATACTGCTGCCACACAAATAAAACTTGATGTACAACAGGTTTACAAGCTTTCAAGGCATTGGTTACATTCACAGAATATGTTTTCTCTATTGTCTAAGATCATGTCCTTCTGCTACACAGAAAAACCTCAGTGGTTCCTACACAATGCTCTTCACTCGCTCTACTTCACGTTAAATAAAATTAGCAACCCTAAAAGCAACATCGCCTAAATATCTAGCTCTTCAATGTGCTTATTACATATGTTGATATCCATGCACTGTTTACAACTTCTAAAACTATTCATAAATGTTGTCAACAAACTATTTCAACAAACTGAAGAAATGTTGATCACACTGTATTTCATTCTTTTCCAGTCGGACATTGGCTTTGGGAAACTGGAGACCTATGTGAAGTTGGGCAAACTAGGAGAGGTAAGATGTTTTCCTTGACCAAAAAACAAAAACAAAGATGCTATAGGCGAAAATTAAAAACATAAAACAGCAGCCATCGAAATGAAGAATCAAATGTGTTCATTACAAGATTCCCCGTAGGCGATTACAGTGAATATGAGTCGTGTTGAATGTGGATTCTGATTTAATTGGCTTTTTTTCTGGCATGAAGAGACATCAGTCTTTATATGCTCAAAGCTGTAATGCGACTAGCCCGTCAATTTTCCATTAAGTGCAACAAAGCATGCACATTGCAAATTGTGAGAAATAATGTACTACATACAGTACAACCCTGAGGAATACCGTATCTAATGACTGCGTGAGAAAAAACTGAAGTATTGGAAAAAATACTGGACTCGGGCTGCAGTGAATTTACTTCAATAAAGAAACAAATCGCGGTAAGGCAGGTTTTCATATATTTGTATTAGCTGTTAGAAATGTTTTCATTAATGTTTAAAGGTGCTTTTAGCTCTGCCTGGAAAAGTCAGAGAAATTAATACAATTTTATAAAGTGTGATATGGTTTTATTCTAGTAAAGCTCAGCTCTAAAATATTATTACATCAGCTAGAAGTTGCTCTTTTGTGAATAAAATATCAGTAATATCACATTTAAAAACCTTAATAGGCATGTCATTTAGTAGACACTTTTATTAAATTAATTTATAAGGATTATCAATTTACAAGGAGAATCGCCTTTGAGCAATCTTAGGTCTTTCTAAGTACCTAGTAAGGCCTTAAACCAAATTGAACCCACTAAAGATTTATATATATATATACAGTACAGACAAAAAGTTTGGAAACATTACTATTTTTAATGTTTTTGAAAGAAGTTTCTTCTGCTCATCAAGCCTGCATTTATTTGATCAAAAATACAGAAAAAATTTAATATTGTGATATATTGATATATTAATTTATTATATTTTAAATTATCATTTATTTCTGTGACGCAAAGCTGAATTTTTAGGATCATTATCACATGATCCTTTAGAAATCATTCTAATATGATGATTCATTATCAAAGTTGGAAACAGTTCTGCTGCTTAATATTTTTTCATCATGTGATACTTTTTTAGGATACTTTGATGAATAAAAAGTATTAAAAAAAATTTTTTTAAAAAGAAGCTATGTTTCAAAAATATAAATATTTTGTAATAACAATATACACTACTGGTCAGTAATTTGGGGTCAGTAATTTTTCTTTCTTTTTTTTTTTAAAATAAAATCAATACTTTTATTCAGCAAGGATGTGTTAAATTGATAAAAAGTGATGGTAAAGAAAATATATTTTAGAATATATATTATTATAATTTTTTTTTTTAATAAATGCAGTTCTTTTTAACCTTTTATTCATCAAATATATTAGACAGCAGAACTGTTTCCAACACTCATAATAAATCAGAATATTAGAATGATTTCTAAATGATCATGTGATAGACTGGATGTTACATGTGACTCTGAAGGCTGGAGTAATGATGCTGAAAATTCAGCTTTGCATCACAGGAATAATATATTTTTTTAAAGTATATTCAAATAGAAAACTATTATTTTAAGTTGTAATAATATTTCACAATATTACTGTTTTTTCTGTATTTTTGATCAAATAAATGCAGGCTTGATGAGCAGAAGAAACTTCTTTCAAAAACATTAAAAATAGTAATGTTTCCAAACTTTTGGTCTGTACTATATATATATATATATATATATTCAGCAAGGACACAATAAATTGATCAAAAGTGACAGTAAAAACATTCATAAAATTTTCAAATAAAGGCTGCTCTTTAAAACCTTCTATCACCATTTCAACAGAAATATTAAATGATTATTAGAAATGTTTATTGGAAAATCAGCATGAATTTAGTAATGATGTAATGATGCTGAAAATGTAGCTTTGCATCACAGAAATCAATTACATTTGACAATATCATCAAAAAGAAAACACTTCAATTATACAAATATTTCAATGTATAAATTTTTTTTAATGTATTTCTTTCAAATAAATGCATTATACACCTAAAATAAAGTATACCAAAAAGTGCCATAAAACATAAAAAGCTTAATTTTTTTCTAGCTATAATCATCTCTAGCCAACAAACGGTGAAATACGGTCAGTCTGAAATTACTTTCAGAGACAACAGATCACTGGTTTTAAGGAGCAGTTTGGATTTTCGAGACATTGTGGTAGACAAAGATCTCTAACCAAACTAGAAACTAGATTAACCCTCCCACAGATCTGTCTGAAGACTGTGTGAAGTTTCATACTGGTCAGTGGTTCTCATCTAGTAAATTGTAAAAAACAAAGTGGTTACATTAATGACCACAAGTCAACCTCTATAATATTTTTGCACAAATAAATCTGTCTCTTGGTAGAAGCTTATGAAGTCAGACAGACGCAGACGGGTTGCGTGACATGCCGTCAAACCAACTATTGTCCATCCAAATTCAAGATACATCTGAGAACCAAACACACTTTTAATTAATTTGTCATATCGTTGCGATTCCGCAAGAAGACAATTCTGTTTGCTTTTGTGCAATACATAATTTTGGGCTACCAAAGTGAAATCTGGGTCCTCAAGCAAGACCCAAGTAGAAAACCACTGATCTATTCAGCACCACTTCTCTTCCCCGGAAGATTGACATATTTTTGTCTTCCTGTCTGCCAAACAGGGCACATACGCAACGGTATTCAAAGGCCGCAGCAAACTCACAGAAAACCTGGTGGCCCTGAAAGAGATTCGTCTGGAGCATGAAGAGGGCGCCCCATGCACGGCCATACGGGAAGGTAACGTCCTCCTCCCTCAAAGACACTAGTATGATTTCAAGCTCAAAACCCACAATGTCACGAAGAGTATACATTCTAAACTGGCAAGCCACAGGCATCTTCTTCACCCAGTCTGAATCACTCCATCTAAATGAGATGGAGTACGTGAGCGGGGTTGCTAATGGAAAACACCGATGTGAAGCAAGGCTGACACCCAGTGGCTGCTGAGCTCTCGCTAAAGAGAACACATCGTGATGGAATGCATCACAAAACATGTCTGGAGAGGTCAGGGTTAGGCAAAATTGAGCTCTTTTACAGCTCTGAGACTTCATTTAAGTATCAACTTGTTTCAGATTTATCCCTTTCTCTAAAGAAAAGGTTGAGACACAGAAGACCTCAGCAAAACTGTGCATTCATTCTCCCTTTAATATTTAATTCTTTCCTATTGCATAAAAAAAGACTTAAAATGAGAGATATATATTAGAGCATTCTTATGAATCCATATTAGTAATTATTAAAATGACAAATAAATCATAAAGTTATTAAAGATATAATTATAAAAATATTTAAAAAATTATGAAAAAAATAAATAAATAAATAAATTATAATTATATAAAAAATATATAAAATATTTTTAGTAATCCAGCAAGGATACAATAAATTAATAATAAATGACAATCAAGACAATTATAATGTTACTAAATATTTTTTTTATTGTGTTTTTGAAAGTTTCTATTCATGAAAGAATTAAAAAAAGATTAAATTTTTTATAAAAACTATAAGCAGCGAAAATGTTTTCAAATCATCATATTAGAATATCATTAGTTATTTTTATTATTAGTCATTCTTTAGTCAAAATATTTAAATGTGTATACAAATATTGGTAAAATATATATAAAATATATTTACATTTAGTCATTAAACAGATGGCTTAGAAATTATATATATATATATATATATATATATATATAATAAAAAGAAAACAGATAGAAAAGAAAAAGAATAGGGAACTTTTTTTAAGAAAATAAGCAAAAGAAATGGAGAGTTTAAGTGTTAGAAAGGGATTCTTTTCTTAATAAAGAAAACAAATACATAAAAAAGAATTAGAATAGGAAGTGTTTTTAGTAGAATAGAAAGATAGTTTTTTTTCACCTTTTATTAAGGAATGAACTATTAATTATATGTTTCCAGAAATAGCTAATATATTAGCTGTTTATGGGTAATTCGATTTCATTTTTCAGTATGAATTATTACAAAACAACTCTTAGAGTAGTTTTCTCATTTGAATGATAATTCTGCATCCTGTTTGGCTCGATTAAAATTCAGGAACTGGATTAAAATTTCAAAAGCCAATTTCATTTCAAGTTCCGGATGATGCACAACCCTGCTGGAGGTTATTATTATAGTTGCTCATCGTCGTGTTGTTTTGTTGCAGTGTCACTTCTGAAGAACCTGAAACATGCCAACATCGTAACGCTGCATGACATCATCCACACGGACCGATGTCTCACCCTTGTCTTTGAGTATCTGGTAAGCTTTCTTTGAAATGCTTTGAAAGCATGCAGTAGCAGCCTGAACAGTTCATCCCACAGTGCTTTGTGATTTTGGGCGGGGTGGTATCTGACATTCAGATAATACTCTTCAAAGTGACAGGACCATTCAGAACCTATTGTCTTTGCAGGACAGTGACTTGAAGCAGTATCTCGACAGCTGTGGAAACCTAATGAGCATGCACAATGTGAAGGTAACAGAGAAAAACATCAACAAGCTTACCAATTAAAAGTCAACAGAGCTGTCTACATAGGTACATACAGTACAATATAGAGTTCCGAAGAGCAGGATTTTGGACCAATGAGATTTCACTGGGCGGGGCTACCTAGCAGACCCAGAGGAACAAGGTTTCATTGGTGATTTTTCTTACCTATAGGGAAAACTCTGGTGGAAATTAGAGCATTGGGAACCCATAATTGACTAATAATTCAATTTGTTAAAAATAAATTAAATAGAAATTATGTATAGATCTCTAGCTGACATTTCAAACACTGATTAACAGCTTCTAATGATTTGGAAATAGCCCATATGTTTTGTGATAATGGGGAATTTAGGCTGAAAATTAATCAATTAATAAAAAACAACACTTACAGCAGTAATCACCTTTTCTAATTTGACAGCTAATAGCTTCTCGCATGTCACTATATCACGTTATACCTGGATAAAACATGGTGTCTGGCATAAAATAAAATAAAATAAAATAATTTTTTTTTTTTTTATTAAAAACTATATTATTTCAACTATAAAATAGTAATATTAACAGTAATAATAGCATCCCAATTATACTAAAATAGCAGTAAATGATTACTATTTTCAAATTTGCAGTTTATACATGTGACGTTGCCTTAAAATTTGCTCAAAATTAGGCATCTTAGAAGGCAGCTGGCTACATTTAAAATGCTGTCTTTGTTGGTACATTAAGTTTAGAAATGCTAACATCCGCCTCTGTCCTTGTAGATATTTATGTTCCAGCTTCTTCGTGGTTTATCATATTGTCATAAGAGGAAGATTCTCCACCGGGACCTGAAGCCTCAGAATCTGCTCATTAATGACAAGGGAGAACTCAAACTGGCAGACTTTGGTGAGACTTTCTTACAAGGCCTGATTTTTCACTGATGCGTTGACTTTGGTGCACTGCACAAAGACTTGTTTTTAGCACAATACGCAGCAGTGATCTCCCATGTGACTCTCCAGCAACGTTTGTTCATCACCTTAACTATCTGTCTAATCTTGCTTGTTAAGGTTTGGCCAGAGCAAAATCAGTCCCAACAAAAACCTATTCAAATGAGGTTGTGACCCTGTGGTATCGACCTCCTGATGTCCTGCTGGGTTCCACAGAGTACTCGACACCGATAGACATGTGGTAAGATGTATCTACAGTAAGGCATCGGCCACAATGTGTTGCTAACATCAGGAAAGCTTCAAGCTAAACTAATAATACTGCTGATACGCAATGCTAGGAGACTATAAAAACAAGCAAAAATAGTCCATAATCTAAAATCATGATATACACTGGAGACCAGGCTCCTTTGACTTGGGTCAGTAAACAACAACCCAGCAACCACCGAGCAACTCATAAAACAAAGCATCCCTCATATTTTCTTAAATACAAATTTAAATTGTCACCATAAATCAGTAATTAATTACATTTGCAAATAAAGCACTACTCATATTTTCTTCAGCAAATGTGAAAACCTGTATCTTAAAATTAGTAAAACTTTTCCTTTTAGACAGACTTAACCACGTAATTTGTTTTTTTTAATTAACCAATAATTTAATAAATTTACACTCAAAATAAATCATGGCATAGCTTAGTATTTGAATCGATATTAGATTAAAAAAATAATAATAATAAAATTCCATAAGGTACTTATTCAAATTATTTTAATTTGAAAGCACTGAATAAATTTAATTGGTAAATTAAATAAAATAATTAAATAAAATGCTAGCTGTTGAACAAGCATTGACATTCGCTTAGTTAAAATGTATGAGATCGATTTACAAATTGTAAATGAGATTTATGATAATTACGTATACTTGGTTATTTTGCATTTAAATAAATTCAGTAAATTAGTGCTGTTATATAAATTGTAATTGTTTTATTTATGTACGACTGATGAATATGCATCACATTAATCTAATGTTAAAAAATGTAACGGACAAAAAATTATAAATATAGGCAAAGCATTTATTATATACTGTTAACACGAGTCAAGTTTTATTTATTATAAAGTGTTTCTGAGATGATTGTCATCACTGGAAATATTTTTTTTTTTTTGCTTTCTCAGCACTCAAACACATTCAATTCAGTCTTTCCTTTATTTATTCAACATCTCATGTCAAAAGAACTAAATGAATGGGTTCACATAACCTTTTGTTTTAGAAAAAAAAAATCCCATTTACAAACTGCCTTTTGATCAGTCCTCCAGAAGAAACATTAAGTTAGAAAATTGAATTCTGTCTTTCCTGACACAACCTTTTAACGTCACACGCGCACCCTGACACGCACTCCTCAGGCAACCTTGGATAGCTGACACGGACTCGGACATAAATGCTTTTCTAAAGCTAAGCCGTCCTGTTTGATAAAAATGCCGTTGTGTTTAATCCTCAGGATTAGTCCAGTGGGCTAATCAATCCGAGCGTGACAGGAGCCACATGTGTCTTTCCCATATCTCCACCTCGCAGCTTTCCCAAAACTACCCTCCAGTCAAGCAGACGTCAAACTGTGATAGGAGAATATTCTCAGAGACGCCGTATCTAAAACATCTGTGACAGTCCTGATCTGATATATTCAAATGATGTCTGCTGACTTCATTTAAAAGCTTTGACGTATAGAATAACAGCAGTGAAATTAAAGAGATTGTATGATCATAACTCAGCAGTATAATGATGGGTGTCTCTGTATCACTAGGGGCGTGGGCTGTATCCTGTACGAAATGGCGACAGGCCGTCCCATGTTTCCTGGATCGACTGTCAAAGAGGAACTACACCTTATATTTCGCCTCATGGGTACGAGAGACATTTTGTGTCAGTTTAATTATGTATAAATTATAAAGCTTTTTTGTTGGCATCTGTGGTTCTATGAAGAACTTTTAACGTTCATCAAATGTTTCCAATCCACAAAAGCTTCTTTAAAGTGGAAAAGGGTTCTTTTAATTATCAAAATGTTCTTACACAGAAAAAAAAACATTTATTTTAAGAAAGGTTCTTTTGGGAACCAAAAAATGGTTCTCTTATGGCAAATGTGAAAATCTGGTTACATTTGCATATTTAAATGAGTGACCTTTCTCATTTTAATTAGATCAATTTGTCTAGTTAAAACAACTTTACACAACCATATAACTATGCAAAATATTGATAAATATTGAACAGAATAGGTTTCACTCGTAGCAGAAAGATGCCGTAAAGAACCCAAATGACCCAAAAGGATGAACCCAGTACTTGGGTAAAAACCCAGCATTTTTTTAGAGTGCAGTAATATTGCAAAATATTATAAAATTTATATCAGTTGTTTCTATTTGAATATAATATAATATAATATATCCTAATTTTCAGCATCATTACTCCTGTCAGTGTCACATGATCCTTCAGAAATAATTCTAATATGCTGATTTAAAACGAAAACTTTCAGTAACCGCATAAATCTCATTTTTGATCAATTTAATGTGTCCTTTGTTATTAAAAGTAATAATTGCTTTGAAAAAATAAAATATATAGGACAAGACCAGACTGACATATGAAGTGAAAAATACTTACAGTGAATGTTATGTTTAACATTTGCCTTTATATAAATCACACACACACACACACACACACACACACACAAAACATGTAGACTTTCTTTGTATCCAAAACTACTTGTTTCAACGTTACTTAGTATTAAGTGACTTACTGGCACGCTCTCAGCCAGTGATTTCATGCTCCTCAAAAGCGCTCGTTCCAGCAACCAGCTGTAAACATGACAACCTGTGCAATTTTGATTTAGAAGCTGTGCAACGCCAGCCAACCGGATCAGAGCTTGCCAGATCAACAAAACATCTGCTATTTTTTATGCAATATGCATCAGGCGGTCAGTGAACGGGCTGTGGGTGGTCATGGGTGCCCTGTCTGAGGCTGAATGGAGGTCTAATTATTTCACTGTAGGACACATAATAAAACACTTTCACTTCTTTCCATAACCAGGCACCCCTTCTGAGGAGACCTGGCCCGGAAGCACAGCTAATGAGGAATTCAGATCCTACCTGTTTCCTCAGTACAGAGCACAAGCGCTCATTAATCATGTGCCCAGGTACCACAGAAGCACCACAGACTTCCTTGCAAGCAACAGGACTAGCTTTAGGCTTCTTTAAATAAACCGTACAAACAAAAACACACCTGTATGTATAAATAACAACAGAGGGCTATATTTTGGAGACTGCCTGCTATGAATTATAGATGGTGAATATTGTAATATAAAGCATGTTTTTTTTTTTTTAAAGGCTTGACACAGAGGGAATAGATCTTCTTACCGCTCTATTGTTGGTAAGTGCAATAATCTGGGGATTTTTTTCTTTTGGATTACTCAGCTTTGTGCTTTGAGCTAGAAACATACTTCATGCAAGTACGCAAACAGATTTTAAGCCTCAGCCAATGCACCACAAGAGTGAGCTGAAATTTTACTCAACTCTCTGGTCATCCAAGATGTTTGATCCTTCATCAGAACAGATTTGGAGAAACGTATTATTATACTGCTCACCAGTGGATCCTCTGCAGTGAATGGGTGCCGTCAGAATGGGAGTCCAAACAGCTGATAAAACATCACAATAATCCACAATCCACACTGCTCCAATCCATCAACTGATGTCATGTGAAACAAAAAGCTGCATCTTTGTTGGAAACTAATACATCAAGATTTTTTAACTTTAAACCGTCGCTTTCAGACAAAACACAGTCCATAATGTTGTCCTCTCACAGCATACTTGTTTAAAACTGCACATATTTTCCAAGAAAAATGTTCCTCCTGAGAAAGCAATAGTATGTATAGAGGACTCATACTTTGGCCAAAAGCAATGATTTGAAGTTAAAAATATGTTAATGATCGATTTTTTATTTTACAATTTATTTATTTATTTATTTTTAAACCACAGCTTTTTGCTTCACAAGGCATTGGTTGATGGACTGGAGTCTTGTGGATTATTGTGATGTTTTTATCAGCTCAGACTCTCATTCTGACGGCACCCATTCACTGCAGAGGATCCATTGGTGAGCAAGTAATGTAATGCTACATTTCTCTCAATACGTTTCAATACTTTCATTGCATCTACATCTACACTTTCATTGCACTTTTAATGATTTATGCCCTCCTAAATATTTCAAATAAGCAGCACATATGCTCCTTGGTAAAAAATAAAATAAGTAAGCGTCAAAGCCCTTTATTTATGTACCTGAACATTACTCAAAACATTATCTGAGGTACACTGTTCTGTTAATAGTTATCTTTCCTTTTCTTGGAATCTTGAGGAGGAGCCAATAAGATTTGAGATAATAGATTTACACAATATGAGGATTTGCCAGTGTATATCAGATGTGAGAAACACACAAATGCCTAGCCAGCAGTGTTACTGTTTAGAAATGCCCTGCTGATGAAGAAGGTCATCGGAGCACAACATATGGCAGAATAGCATAAAGACAATATTTCTGGTATCATAGCATGGATAAAACAGGAACATCACTGCCTATTTTGATACAAAAGAAAAAAAGTCATGGCTATACATCTGATAAAGTGTCCATTTATTGTTAAAAACACCGCTGTCTTAACAGATGATAACAATATCCCCAGGTTTGCACCTGTAAATACAGCCATGCAACCATGCATGCAACTCTGTTGACAAATGCATAATAAGAGATTAATAATCTCATAATACTGATATTCACACTTTTCTATTGGTCTCCAACACTTCACTACATCATGTTATCATTTATGTAAAAGCTGCACATGCTCAGCTGAGAACATGTATCAGCAGCATTTTTTGTACTATTATAAGTATTATTATCGATAACAATATTAGACTCTCAGACTGGTCACAGATATTCATGTTTTTTAACACTGTGTTTTAAACCCTGTTACTCTAACCATTGTGCATAGTGTCAAAAATAAAATAATTACTAAAAATAAGATGAAAAAAAATTCTAGTTAAATTGTCTATAAATAATAAGCAATTATGTTTATGCAAAAGGTGTTTTGCAATGAGAATGTTCAAATTAATATTACAAATTATGTTTTACTATCACAAGTCTTCTAATAGTCTAATCATGTATATGTATTATCAATAATATGAATTATCGTCAAAATTTAGAAATTAGTCGAACAAATAAGATAAATCAAAATATCAACTATTAATAAATTAAACAGAATAATAATAATAATAATAATAATAATGTATCAGAATATCTTAAAATAAAATGTTAAAATATTATATAAATAAAATATTTTTAAATATTTTGTAGCAAATTTAATAAATCATTATGCATTGGGTCAAAAATCGAATAATACTGCTACTAAAAATAATAACAATAAATCAGAATAATCTAAAATAAAAATTATTGTGGCAAAACTAATCAATAAAATAACTAAAAAATAAGATCAACTACTAATCAATTAAAAATGATCTGTACTATTCAATTAAAATCAACCAGTCATAACTAAAATCCACATTAAACAAAAAAAAGAAAACAACGATAACAACAACATCGGTCAAGCTCTAGCATTAGAGCAGACATGTATGTGTGATTTCTAACAAGCTCACAGCAGCACATGTGCAGACTCAGAGGCCACTGGGGTGCTGTTTAATGCCATGGAACTGCAACTGTCTTCAGCTCCCACAAATCCCTGGGTGAAAAAAGGCCCTTGTTAAGAGTTTCGCTGCCGAGACGGAGTGAGCTCAGAAGCTAATTGTGGTGTCAACTTCCCCTCTCTGCCTGCTCTCCTCCAGGTCCAATTAGCTTGATACAGGCAGGGGTGTCAGACACGGAGCATTATAGCGTTATCAAAACACAGGTAAACAAACGCAGGCTGACACCTCCACGCTTCACTCATGTACAGGCAAGAGTATAGACCATTCAGAGGAATACCATTCAAGATTATGTTAGGAGAATGACTGAACAAAAAGGGGTGCCACAGGCTAAAGACTCAATGCTGAGCACAGCGCTCTGACTGTAGTCTACAGTATACAGTACGTTGCATATACAGTACAGTAATGCATGTAAGTGGTAGAGCTAGCCTATATATTGTATTGTAAATAAAGAAAGTTGTATAAAAAATGAATGAACAATTCATTGAAGAAGATTTTACAAAAAAATACTTTTACAGTTTTTTTCTACTTCGAAATGTAATTAATGTGTTACTTGGCATTTATTTGTAATTAATTCTGAAATTTACTAGCAATTTCTAAGTGATTTTTTTTCCAGTGTACATTTTGGGACAAAAAAATGTCTTTAACATCTGAGAAGATCTTTATGGAATTTATAATTCAGAGCAACTAAATATGTCTTTATTCACTTGAACTGACCTTTTTGCTGGTTTTCAATGGATTTTGACCCCTTTTTAGTTGGTCAAGATCAGCTTAGATCAGATCAGATCAACAGACAGACAGACAGATAAATATATATCTATGTCTTAGTTCTAAAAAAGTTCTTAGTCTCCCAAGTGTCTTTTTATTTTTTATTTTTTGCTGTTTTTAGAGGGGTTTTGGGCCACCTGTGTCTGGTCAGACTGGAAAACAGACTAAACCAGCTAAAACCATCAAACTATTGGCTTAATTTACAACATTTTAAAGTCAATACACTTGCTGTCCAATATGACAGTTGGGTAAATGTGTTTTAAAAAAAATGTTAAAAAGCATGAAGGTATAAAGTATGAAAAATAGGTAGGGTCAGTGTGTAATAGTTAGGATTGGTTTAATTTAACAACAGAAGAAGTAATCAGTGGGAGGTCTAAGATTGTGTGCGATAGTATTTTGGTAAAATGAGGTATTTGTGAAGAAACGTGATTGCGTCTCTCTATCTCTTTCACTCACTCTCTGCGCGTTCTGTTGGCGCACGCAGCTTGAGCGCGCGCTGACCTGTCATTATGATGAAAGACCGCAGAGCGCGCGATTCGTTAATGGTGACAGCGGCCTTAATGAGTCCGAACCGTGCACCTGTTTCTCATCAAACCCCGCTGACTGATCACGCCGTCAGCCTCACACAATGCGCTCTAAACGCTCTGTTCGCTTGAAACACCGCCAAACTTTGATAATTTTATAACTTTGTATGAGATGACAGCAGGGTGATGGGTGCTTCATTATTTAAAACTATTTTATAGCTCAGGCATCAACAAGTCAGGGGAGCTGTGCTCAAATCGACTCATCAGCGAGGAGCACACACGACGGGGATGATCACAGGCGGATACTGTAACGCGCTCTAGTGCGCAAAACACTAAAAGAAGCGTTGCGCATGCGCACACGCCACACAAAGGATGAGCGTTCAAGTGAAGAAATAAAGTTCACTTTAGTGCATTTTTGTTAGCTTTGAAAGTATCTACGTACTTCTAAAAATTAAAATCAATAAAATAATTTAGTTCAAACTTAAGTTGACTAAAACAAAAGTGTAATCTTTCTCTTCTACAATTTAAAACATTATGAAAGGACGGTATATGTATGTGTGTGTGTGTGTGTGTGTGTGTGTGCATGCTCTTGTTTTTGTGACATATCAGGACACAACTTTGTATAATGACATGGGTATGACACAGGTATTACAAGGAGAGGGTGACTTATGAGGACATAACCCATGTCCGCAGTTTTTTTGAGAAAGTAAAAATGCACAAAGTTTCCTGTTAGGGTTAGGTGTAGGGTTGGTGTAGGGTCACAGAATATACAGTTTGTACAGTATAAAAACCATTACGCCTATGAGATGTCCCCACTTTTCACAAAAACAAACGTGTGTGTGTGTGGGGTGAGTGCTGAATAAAGCAAACCAGTATCTTACCAACACAAGCCTGTTATTATTAGTTTTCAATAAACAGACTGTAAGTGCGCTCTCAGATAGCTTTATGAGCACATTTCAGTATGGCAGCGTGTCTGCCAAATGTGTTATAAAAACAAGCTACTTAAGCAAGTGTCCAGAGTTTGCAATAGTCAGTGGTGTTTATATATACAACTGGGCATCAGCACTCACACTGACAGAGGAACTGTTCTCTGTTCATGTCGAGCTGCCTTCAGATCGCCACTTTCAACAAATTCAGAATGTAGCCTAAATTCAAATGCTCTGATTAATAATTCTGAATGGAGATCCATATATATTTATATAGCAGCGTTGCAGTCAGGTTAAGGCGCCTGGCATTTTAGTTTTCTGTTGGCATCTCTGTGTGGTCCTGCTTGGTATTGCAGCTTGTTTTGTAGTTATTTATATATGTACAGAAAATGGTCTAAATAAATCTAACGTTGATTTTCAGTCACAGTTTTTGTTGTTGCATCGTAGGCCTATACATCAATTGTGAATTATTATTTTTACAATTGAAAAAAGCATGGTAAAACAATTATATTTATTTAAAATGTTTCAAGTATAAATACTTTTCCCTTTGTTATACTGGGATAACCGGGATGTATGCTAAAATTGTTGGATGTGGCGCCACACCTAGACAATTTTCCACCAGCCGCCACTGATTGCATATATTATAATAATGTATTTATTTATATTTATTTTGCACCATTTTATCATATTTAGTCAGGCGAATACATACACAACACAAATACACTGGGGGGAAAATATCCAATAAAAAATGCACCAGTTCTCTGTTTTCCCCTCAATATTCTTTTGTTTCTGTTCAGTACAACACCAGGCGCAGGATTTCAGCCGAGGCGTCTCTGAGACACTCTTACTTCCTGACTCTGGGCGAGAACATTCTCTCCATACCTGACAGTGAGTTTATCTCAATATTTTCATAATTTCTAGAGTCTGCTTTTATTAACATCACCTCAACACGAGCCTTATAATCTGTCTTTCACCTTGATGAAACAACACACAAGACAATACATTTGCTTTGATCATCACCCACTTGTCTTCTATCCTCTCCAGCCTCGTCTGTGTTTTCACTGAGGGAGATCCAGCTACAGAAGGATCTGGGACACAAGAGCTCAGTATTCCAGCCGCTGGGTATATTCAATTCCATCGCTTTGATATCACTCATCTCTATTTGCAGAGCGCAACTTGATTATGTTTAGTCATGCACATTAATCCAATCCATAAACCTATAAGATTAAATGCTTTAAAACATACTCACCTGCACTGCATACTCCGTATAACAGTGGGTTATTTTCTCCAAATCCAGGTCGAGGCAAGAACCGCAGACAAAGCATATTCTGAAGACAAGAATCAAAGTGGTGTGCATGAAGTGATCGCCAGAACAAAACCATTATGAAGCAAACAGCTTTGTTTCTCCATTCCAAACGTGCATGCATGCATGCATCCATTCACATTCACACCAATTTATTAGTCTGTACTTCAGAAAACAGACTGAACAGAAGTGAATCATCCTCAGTCATGAGCTGGTTACAAGTGTAACCAAGGCTCAATCAAAACTTTCCTGCAGTCTATTGCAAACCTTAAAACCACACTGATCCTAAAGCTGAAGACATTTAGACTTGAGAACTGCCTCTTCTCTGCCAGGATCTAGTAGTATTTTCAGACATTCGTAGTATTTTTAATTGTGCGTTTATATGTATGTGCCAAGAAACATGGTAGCTTCATGTCCTACTGTTTTTTTCCATCGAGTTGAAATTTCCTTCATTTCTGTTTGAGGTTTGACTTGTTTTGCCATACGTGTTTGATGAGTCATTGCACAAGCTGATATTGCGGTTTATTTCAAAAGCATTCATTCAATACTATAATACAGAGAAGAGTTGACATATTAAAAATGTAAATTGTCGTATAAATATTTGAGCCATTGAATAGAGAATTACTTGAATTCTGTCAAGACACCATTTAAGTTAAACTACTAAAAGTGCTGTAAGCGATTCTAGAACAGAATTCTTCTGAACCTCACCCTGTCCACAAAATGACTGACAGGCAAAGATAAAAAAAAAAAAAACCTATAGTTGCTTACAGCATCTTTAACTAGTTACTAATTTATGAAATCTTCAAAAGGTGCCTTTTGCAGACCGTAAGAGATGATGGGGTCCAATTTTACGCCTTTCGAAAAACCATCTACTTCAATCTCCTCAAGGATCTCGGTCCTTTCAAGTAATTGCACATGCAGATAGTCGTTTTGCCATTTAAGCTAATTGCTTCACCGTATTTGCACATGGCATGCAAGTGTCCTGGACCTGAAACCTGATGTTGTTCACCTTCTCCTACTGTATCTTGTAGTTTGAAAATGAAAGCACTTTGACTCTTTGTTGTAGACGGCACTGAGCACAAACTAGTTTTACAGTGGACAGAAATGAAAAGCTAGGTTTTAGTTTAATGTTACTGCAGCAGCGGCACTAATTTATGTGTTTTGTGGTAAATTAAAATATTTTAAATACTCTATTGAAAATAATTAATATATTAATATATGTATTTTGACAAGTGTTTTCTTTATTCTCAGTGAACTTTTGCCAGAAAAAAAAATAAACCATTTTATTAACTTAACTTAGATGATGTCTAAATGTTTTATAAAAGATTTAGATTTTTGTATGAAATGTGACATAAAAGATTTTGTGTGATTTGTCTATTCTATTATGATATGATATTCTGATAAGCTGAATGTATTGTGACTGCGAAAATGCCAAAAATAATTAAACAATAAACTTGACGTTGAGTTGAAGCATGGGAATGTTGACTACCCTCGTCTCAAACAATAGTCTTACTGTCTTGAATGGTGCTGTTTGGCATTAGTACACTTCACAAAGTAAACTTGAAATAGGATTTGGTCTAGGCAATATACTGTCTCCTGGACAGCAAGATAAGCCTGTGTGCAAATTAATGTGTACGTTGTTAGCACAGCTGCAACAAAAGACTTGTATAAGAACTCGTTAGACCTGTCAGATGCACTCCGTAGGGTTCACATGAAAATATCTGTAAAACAAAACAGTCCAAATGTGCATGACGCCTCAGGCTGCAGTGCGTGATTTTTTACATTCACATCAATGTTGACTTTGATGACGACCAAACAGTTGGGAAATGTGAAACACACCTGTCGCCCGGATCTGTTTGAATCTTTTCAATGATTCATTTCTTGAACCGGTTTGTTTGAGTCATGAGTCGATAGTGTTATTTTTGGTCAGGACCAGGTTTGATAAAACCTGTGGCACTTATCTCCTTCTCAAAATGTCGGAAGGTTAAAAAATATTAGCGAATCGCTCCACTTTAATGAACTAGTTCGTTCATCCAATTGTGTTGCATTAATTGCAGTTAAATATTAGCCTAAATTAAATGTTCGGCGTCGTATGGTTGGTATAATTGTTATTTAACTGTATACCTATATATGTCATATTTTGCGTTGATAACGACTTCAGTATGTTTAAATATATGTCTAATGGACACAAGCGTTTACCAGCGTTTCTCCACAAACTGGTCAGTTCAGTGAATCATTCAAAATGACTCACTCGGGAATCGGATAAGAATCGATCTGGTGACTCTGAACACGCCACTATCGCTTTAGGCAGGTCTCCTCTCATGCTCAGGATGAATTCCGCTGCCGTAAATGCTTCAAGAAACACCTGAGAAACTTTCTCCAGCATGAAGCAACTGTTTAATGAACGGATCTGCGCATTATTCCGCAGTAACTGGCAGCATACTCTCACATATTGGAGCGTGTTCTTTAGTTTTGGACTATGCGTCGCTTTCCTGGGTCCGACCATCCTGGACCTGAGATGTCAAACTCAGTCCACGCTACAGGAGATCACTCTGGTCTTCTTCTCCCAACAGTTTTTCCTCTTCATTGGAAGCACCATTGGAGGATTCTTCAGTAAAACGTGAGTGTTTTGAAGATATCTGTTGTAAATTATGTATCAATTTATTTTAATTTATTTATTTTTGAATGGTTGACATGTAATTTCATATTGTTTCAGGAGTATGACATGTTGAAATTAATTAAAAAATATTTCAATTTAAAACATCCCAGTTTATATCGCCGACCTTAATGAATACTACACACGCAGCACTTACATTAATGTAATATAGAATATTGGTACTCTTTAAAAATTCCAAATTATTTCAAATCAGAAAAAGGGCATTCTAACCCCCAAATATATACACTATAATCATAAATATATATGCTGAATAAAAAGGGTAAATGGGCCGGTTGTATGGCAGCTTCCTCATATCATATTTTATTTACAATTGTGGTTTTACAGTTTTTAAGAGAAAAACATTTACTTAGCCTCTGTCTATCTATCTATCTATCTATCTATCTATCTATCTATCTATCTATCTATCTATCTATCTATCTATCTATCTATCTATCTGTCTGTCTGTCTGTCTATAGGCAGGCCTATACATTTACATTTACATTTACATTTAGTCATTTAGCAGACGCTTTTATCCAAAGCGACTTACAAATGAGGACAATGGAAGCAATCAAAAACAAATCAGCAAAAGAGCAATGATACACAAGTACTATAACAAGTCTCAGTTATCTTAATGCAGTGCACATAGCAAGTTTTTTTATTAGATAATAAATAAAAAGAAAACAGTTCAAATAAAAAAATAACAAAGCTAATGTTATAGAGGCCTTTTTTGCTTTTGTTAATTGTATAATTAATTGTTTTCAAATTGTATTAGTTGTATTTAAGGGTGAGTTCACCCAAAAGTGAAAATTTGCCCATAAATGACTCACCCTGATGTCATCCTAAGTGTATGACTTTCTTATTTCATACGAATCCAGTCAGAGTTATTAAAAAAATTGTCTGTGATCTTTCAAGCTGTTTGATGCCACTCAGCAGGTGCTGCACTGCATCGGTTCATAAAAAGTTGAATAAAAAGCGCATCCATTAAAAAAAGTGTCTCACACAGCTTCGGGGGTGAACAAAGGCTTTCTGTAGCTAATTGATGCAATTTTTACAGAAAAATATCCATGTTAAAAATGTAATGATCACTTTAATCTAACTTGCGCTCACAGTTGTAAAAACGCAAGCAGTTCCGGGTATATATATATATTTATTTTTTTTAATAGATGAGCTTTTTATTTAACTTCTCATGAACCGATGAAGTGCAACACCCACTAAGTTGCATAAAATTTTTTTGAAATAACTCCAACTGAATTCGTCTTAAAGAAGACACCTAGACACGTAGTCATATACACCTAGAATGACTTCATAATTTATGCCTTAATTTTTGGCTGAACTAATCCTTTAATGCAGTAGGCCTACACATAGCAAGTTATTTTTTTTATTATATAATAAATAAAAAGGAAACAGGGCAAGCTGTTAGAGGCCTTTTTTGCTTTTGTTAATTGGGCTCAAATTGGCAGGTCATTACCCCAGGAGGGAACAATTAATTTAAAAGACTGTGAAAGTGATTTTGTGCCTCTTTGAGTTGGCACAATAATGCGACGTTCAACTGGAGAATGAAAGCTTCTAGAGGGCACATAAGTCTGAAGTAGTGAATTTAGGTAAAGGGGAACAGAGCTAGAGGTGGATTTGTAGGCAAACATTAATGCCTTGAATTTTATGCGAGCAGCTATTGGTATCCAGTGCAAATTGATAAACAGAGGTGTGACTTGCATTCTTTTCGGCTCATTAAATATTAATCTTGCTGCCACATTCTGGATTACTTGTAAAAGTTTGATAGAACTGGCTGGAAGACCTGCCAAGAGAGCATTGCAATAGTCCAGCCTGGACAGAACAAGAGCTTGAACAAGGAGTTGTGCAGCAAAATCTGCAGGACCGGAAAGTTTTAGCAACGTGGTCTGAGAAAGTCAGCTGATCATCAATCATAACTCCAAGGTTTCTGGCTTTTCTTAAAGGAGTTATGATACTACTATACTGATCATTACTGATATAATAATGAACTGTATGGTGGCTGATATTAAAAACCATATTGCTTTTTCGGGTAATATGGATTCCTACACGAATCAAAAGTAATATGCTTCAAACATTATATTCTATAACAGAAAAGATTTTGTAACCTTTGTTTCAGCCATGTATCTTACACTTCCTCATGAGATAAAGCGTTTTAAATGCATCCTGCACCGATTATGTGATTTCTTTAGGACTGACCGGTTTCTAACCCATCCATGGCCTTTCTTTGGAAATCCCAGTAGTGGTCTTGTGCTCATTAAAGTCGTGCTGCCTCAGTTACCTGGGATGCAAGCCATGAAAACATACACTGCCCTACTGTTGTTTTCCCTGACAGATAAAGATATGATAAAGATATTATAGCCAGCGTGGCTTTTTTCTTGTGCTTCAGTCGTGTTTTACCCTCAGGTCTCTTTTAATTGCTCTTATTTGGAAACTTGTTCTCCCAGTGTTACACTAGTCCCTTTCTTTTTGTTTTCCACATTACAGATAATCACATTACTTTGTTTATCCCTGTGAATCTGTGTATGGTTCTCTTGTAAAATATCTTTATCTCTGTTTTACAGTCCTGACTATATTTAACCACATAACATTCTCTGTGTTTACCTCTGTCTGTTCTGCTCTATTGATTTTTTAGTTTGTGGCATGCAACTTGATGCTGCATTCATGTGCTATCGGAATTATCGTAAATACAAGTTTCCTGGATGGAAATTGGACCTGAATGGCTTCTTAAGTCATATTTATGACAGAGAAACTTTTCGTTTTTTTCCATAACACCCACTCTGCTTTCTCTTGCCATTACAGTCTTGTATATTTATGTATATGAATAATCATTTGATGCATTTTCTATGTGTTTTACTCAGTGAAAACAGCATTTAAGTGACTTAAATGTAAGAATTGTTCACAAGATGATAATAGCATGGTATAAAATGCAATAGGGCGAGTAATGTTTATATGCTTGTCAGCAAATGAGATGCTTGATTTTATTCAAAATCCATTGGATGTTATTAGTTGAATGTCTTCATTACATTTCAGCTTTATAATAAGACTTCCTCAAGAAACAGAACCTGGTATCCTCCTTGCTTGCTACTCTCCCTGACAGTAAAGCACTTAAACATGACAAACTTAAGCGGGACAGCATGCACGTGACTGGTAGAAAGCAAGTGTCACATATTCACTGGAATCACCTGTTATCAGTAATAACAGCATTTGATAAGGCATGTAAACAGAAATTAAATGGGCCAAGGTGAAAATAAAAGTCAGAGATGTCTGGAAATAAAATCCCGCAACAGATCAACTTTATTTCAAAAGACTCCCGAGTCTATTTTATTGCTATGTTCATTTTTGACTCACAATATCTCATTTGTTTCTCTTAGGCTTGTGAATTCTTTGTCAGCGCTGACTGTGTCCAGCCTCACCATCTCTGTGGTTTTTGCCATCATCCCACTATGCCATAAATTGCTCCTGCTGGCCTTTGCGTTGGCGGTATCTGGTCTTGCCATGGGCATCATTGACACCATCTCTAACCTGCAACTGGTCAAGATCTACCAGAAAGACTCCACAGTTTTCCTGCAGGTCAGTATCTACTCAGTAACTTCCAAAAAAAAAAAAAAAAAGGTATCTTTACCTTGCATTATTACAGTGTTTGTCTGAAAGGCTGTGGGAGAAATATGCCATTCACATGTATGAAGCCTTTACATGCAATGTATACAAATCATTTTCTTTAAACAAAAGGTTCTGTTGTCATCTAGCCACCTTCAAAACCCGTTTGACTTTTCTCTAGAACACAAAAGGAATTCTTATGAAATCTATATGCTACTGTTCAAAAGCTTAGGGATGGATGTCTTAAATGCTCACCCAGGCTGCATTTATTTTATGAAAAAGACAATAAAATTTGAGCATCATTACTCCAGTCATCTTTTAGTATTCTTTGATAAGTAGAATTAAAAAGCAGCATTTATTTGAAATGGAAATCCTCTGTAATATTTTAAGCGTCATAACTTAAAGTTAATATTATATAGTTTGTGTGTGTGTATATGTGTGTGTATATATATATATATATATATATATATATATATATATATATATATATATATATATATATATATATATACAACCCGAATTCCGGAAAAGGTGGGACGTTTTTTAAATTTTAATAAAATGAAAACTAAAAGACTTTCAAATCACATGAGCCAATATTTTATTCACAATAGAACATAGATAACCTAGCAAATGTTTAAACTGAGAAAGTTTACAATTTTATGCACAAAATGAGCTCATTTCAATTTTGATTTCTGCTACAGGTCTCAAAATAGTTGGGACGGGGCATGTTTAACATGGTGTAGCATCTCCTTTTCTTTTCAAAACAGTTTGAAGACATCTGGGCATTGAGGCTATGAGTTGCTGGAGTTTTGCTGTTGGAATTTGGTCCCATTCTTGCCTTATATAGATTTCCAGCTGCTGAAGAGTTCGTGGTCGTCTTTGACGTATTTTTCGTTTAATGATGCGCCAAATGTTCTCTATAGGTGAAAGATCTGGACTGCAGGCAGGCCAGGTTAGCACCCGGACTCTTCTACGACGAAGCCATGCTGTTGTTATAGCTGCAGTATGTGGTTTTGCATTGTCCTGCTGAAATAAACAAGGCCTTCCCTGAAATAGACGTTGTTTGGAGGGAAGCATATGTTGCTCTAAAACCTTTATATACCTTTCAGCATTCACAGAGCCTTCCAAAACATGCAAGCTGCCCATACCGTATGCACTTATGCACCCCCATACCATCAGAGATGCTGGCTTTTGAACTGAACGCTGATAACATGCTGGAAGGTCTCCCTTCTCTTTAGCCCGGAGGACACGGCGTCCGTGATTTCCAACAAGAATGTCAAATTTGGACTCGTCTGACCATAAAACACTATTCCACTTTGAAATAGTCCATTTTAAATGAGCCTTGGCCCACAGGACACGACGGCGCTTCTGGACCATGTTCACATATGGCTTCCTTTTTGCATGATAGAGCTTTAGTTGGCATCTGCTGATGGCACGGCGGATTGTGTTTACCGACAGTGGTTTCTGAAAGTATTCCTGGGCCCATTTAGTAATGTCATTGACACAATCATGCCGATGAGTGATGCAGTGACGTCTGAGAGCCTGAAGACCACGGGCATCCAATAAAGGTCTCCGGCCTTGTCCCTTACGCACAGAGATTTTCTCAGTTTCTCTGAATCTTTTGATGATGTTATGCACTGTAGATGATGAGATTTGCAAAGCCTTTGCAATTTGACGTTGAGGAACATTGTTTTTAAAGTTTTCCACAATTTTTTTACGCAGTCTTTCACAGATTGGAGAGCCTCTGCCCATCTTTACTTCTGAGAGACTCTGCTTCTCTAAGACAAAGCTTTTATAGCTAATCATGTTACAGACCTGATATCAATTAACTTAATTAATCACTAGATGTTCTCCCAGCTGAATCCTTTCAAAACTGCTTGCTTTTTTAGCCATTTGTTGCCCCCGTGCCAACTTTTTTGAGACCTGTAGCAGGCATTAAATTTTAAATGAGCTAATTAAGTGGATAAAAGTGTAAAATTTCTCAGTTTAAACATTTGCTACGTTATCTATGTTCTATTGTGAATAAAATATTGGCTCATGTGATTTGAAATTCCTTTAGTTTTCATTTTATTAAAATTTAAAAAAACGTCCCAACTTTTCCGGAATTCGGGTTGTATATATATATATATATATATATATATTAACATGTACAATGCTATGCTTGTAATGACTCGTATGGAGGACAGGAGGCAAATGCAAGTTAACAGAGTTTATTAAAGAGAGGTGTGATGGATGAAGGTTGGAGAGTGATGCAGGGACCTCGATGGCAGCAAAGACTGGTCAGTAGGTGGTTTGAGTGCGCTGGTAGAGATGATGGTGGTGGTAGATCCGTGAGAGGTGAAGATAATCCGTGAGTTAAAGATACAATCCAGAGACGGCCGAACACGAGAGACTGAACAGACATCAACACGGAGGACCTCAAACAATGATCTGACAAACAAGAGACGAAAGACAGGGCATTAAGTAGGCTTTTGGAATGAGCTGCACCTGCCACCCCCACATGAAACAATCAACATGACGTAACATGAATACAGCAGGAGACGGTGCATTCATGAACCGTGACAATGCTACACTGCTTGTTCTTATTGGATATTTTTTCGCTCCGAAATGCTCATTGAGTAAATCTCATTATATTGCAATTCATGATGACTTTAAACAGATTTTAGTCTTGAACTCATCATTGCCAGTTTGTAGTCATATTTTGGGGAGGAGAGAAACTCACCCAAGGGGTCTTCTCAGGAATTAAACTTTGAGGTGAAGGATTGTGGGTGTTAAATTGAGCAATTTACATTATATTTAAGGAGATGATTGATATGGTGGGTTAAATGTAAGTTCCTTTGAGCTGATGTGTTTTTCTCATCAGCATTCATCCCTCACGCGTACAGAATGCAAAATGTCTTAGTACTTAAATTGCAAATCTTCAAAAACAAAAAAAGCTATATTTTTGGCCAGGACCAGTTTTAGTGTCATCCTATAGATTTCTCTACCATTTTAAAAACTGTTCCAAGTAAAAAGCAGATAAACCCTTAGTATACAAAAGGGTTAAAAATGTTTAACAGTAAGAAATATTTAGGCAAATCACACCAGTTTTGCAGTCCTATTCAGAGCAACAACATAATTGAGAGTGCGATGTTGCTCTACCAGTTTCTTAAGGAGGAAGTTCATATTTGTTATTTATATGTCATAGACAGACAGCTTATATTTGCTCCGTCAGTTAAATAGTTTGATTTCAGTGTTGTGAAAGATCAAATTTCTCCTGTTACATTACAATCATATCATAGAAGGCAATTATTAGAAAAACCTGCAAGATACTTGCGTGAGTTACAGATTTACGGTCTAATCAAACATAATCGATCTCCTTTCACACATGGATTATGTCTAAAATCATATTAAAACAATATGGCGGCATGAGGTTAAAATCACTACAGTACATGTCCTGAGTGGTTCATTCTGTTAAAAAAAATCAATATAACTCCAGGGCTATTACTGTTAACTAAAACAAGTTTTAGTTGTTGCTTTAAGAGTATTTTAGTATCTTTAATAATAACTTAATAAGTTTAAGTTTTAACTAGAAATAAGTGAAAACGAAAATAGTCAAAGAAAAAAGTCAACCTAAAGTGTACAATAGAAAAGATACAATAATAAAAAACTAATAAAATTAACTGCATTTAAAAAAAGTACTAAAATTAAAATGAAAACTGAAAAAAAATCTTTGACAATGGTTAGTAATATAATTCATTTAGTAATTTAGTTAGTAATATAATGCACCTGTTATTTCTTCCTAAAGATAGTTTCAGTTTTGAACAAACATGCAATCAGAACTGTGTTTTATAAAGTTGCTCTAAAAACTTTTGCTTTGTAAGAATCTTAACATCATTGCTGATTCTCCTTCTCTTATGGGTTGTCTCTGATCTCTTCTAGGCCCTTCACTTCTTTGTGGGTCTCGGCGCTTTAGTGAGTCCCCTCATCGCTGACCCCTTCCTGTCTGAGACCAGCTGTGTGATTGGGAACAGCAGCACCAATTCAACATCATTAACACATCTGAGGAACAAGCTCGCAGGCAGACATGTGCACAACGTGTCCAGTGTCCACCTCCACACCGATGGAGACGTGGTGACCAACGTTTCCTACGCCTTCTGGATCATGGCTATCACCAATGTAAGAGCTTTTCTTTTGTATCTAGTTTTACAATTTAGTTTTAAGAGTGGCGTACCATCAGAACACAAGCTGGACTACTTGTTGTTTGGAGTCTGTCAGCTCTAATGTCGAAGGAAGGGCAGCTGGGAGGGTATTTGAATAAAAGAAATGAATCAGTGATTGTGTCCTTGGCAACTGTACTCCATCTAATAGTTCTGTTTACACACTGGCTATAATAAAGTAGAGAAATAGTGTTAGTGTAACTGATACACACCTAACACCTGATCAATGTAGCAAAGGAAAAAACTATATAATGCGTATAAGTACACAGTTACAGTGGGAATGTTATATTGCCGCTGTTCCATAAGGGCTATCTGCCCTTTTCATTCAGGCCATCTGCTATTTTGTTTAGTTCGGATGTTTTATGTAGTATTCGGTTGTTAAGTGATGACGTAAGAAGCGCTGTTTCCGGGTCCAAGCCTCAACTCACTTCACTTGAGAATACGACCTCAGCAGCTGTTTATGAGCACTGTTTATTCATATTAATAATTTAAGCTAAACGCTTTCAAACTTACATTATACACTACAGTCTCCGTGCTGACAGCGTCCCAAACACAAATAATTTTTATATATTTTTTTATATTTATATTTTCATTGTCTGGCTATCTGGGATTTCGGTATGGAGTTAAAGGTTAAGATTATAATTTTTTTGCTAGTATTCTATTACATTGTGAGTTTATATTAGCACCTTTTGTTGTTTTCTCGTGGTAACTGATAGAGCGTTTGGACACGGAAGCGCTGCTACGTGACGTCAGACTTAACAAGCGAATAGTTTTACAAAGCTAAAGTCAGACCATTCTGTTTTCGCTTCTAATTACGAAATTATAAAATCTAATTTAAATCAAAAACTGCTCATGCTGTATCTTTGTTTGGCTCGTGATTTAAATGCATTGGTTGTCTCTAATTTTAAATGGAAAGAGTACAGAAGAGATTTCATTCATACTTAATAATTCATTTCATTTCGGGTTTGTTTTCAATTTTACCGAAATCTGAAGCATTTTGTCTGAGAAATAATAAAAGGATACCTTTTCATTTATAATTTGTGTGTTTGTAATCGAACCTGCACTGTCTGAGGTTATATAGTTTCCATCAAGTCTTCTTTAAAGTTTTAAAGGGATAGTTCCCCCAAATATGAAAATTCTGTCATTAATTTCTCACCCTCATGTCGTTCCAAACCCATAAGACCTTCGTTCATCTTCTGAACACAAATGAAGTTATTTTTTGATGAAATCCGGGAGCTTTCTGACCCTGAATCGCAGCAACGCAACTGAAAAGCTCAAGGCCCAGAAAGGTAGTAAGGACATTGTTAAAATAGTCCATGTGACATCAGTGGTTCAACCGTAATGTTATAAAGCTACGAGAATGCATGAACTATTTTATCGATTTTTTATCGTTTCTGGGACTTGAATAATACAGCTGTCTACACAGGGTCAGAAAGCTCTCGGATTTCCTCAAAACGTTCATCTTAATTTGTATTCTGAAGAAGAACAAAGGTTTTACAGTTCTGGAACGACATTGAGGACGAGTAATTAATGACAGAATTTAAATTTTTGGGTGAACAGTCTCTTTAAAAATGCTTTTCAAACTGAATCTGTTCAAAAGAACGTTTCCTTTACGAATCATCATGAGTCTTTTTATGCATAACTCTTGTCTTCTCTGCATGAAGCTTCCTGTACCTATCGGCATACTAATCCTGATGTATCGGGAGCGGCTGTTCACTTGCGGATCAGACACCAGTCAGCGTTTAATAGATGGAGATGTGCTGGCGATGAAAACCTGGGGAACCACACATCTTTCAGAAGACACTGGACATGAGAAAGAGACTTCAAGAAGTAAGATCCCAACCCGCCAGCACTTATGTACCACTGACATTGATTAAATAATTACCATGTGGGATCAGACCACGTTCACAGTTAGTGTTGTAGCACATGTCAGAAATAACATAACGTCAGATGCACACAAAAGCCAGAAATAAGGTTTCTGTTATCTTCCACCTTTTCTCCTCAGGCCACGTAGACTTGTTCGGCTGCTGTCTCCTTGGTAACGTGCACAGCTTTCCGTTGTCTTTTTTTGGGATCCATATCCTCGGGGGTCTGGTGCTCTTCTTTTCTGATGGTATAGTGGTAAGCAGGATTAGCACTTCACAGCCGCTTCAGCTCTGTAATTGAAGAGTATTTGCTTAATAACTTGAACTCATGTATTATTTAATCTCATGTACCTCAGGGCTCGTACACAGGCTTTGTGTACACCTACGCAGTGGAGCCCCCTATGAATCTACCTCACAAGACCGCTGGATACTTGACATGTATCTTCTGGGCGGCGATCACTGTCGGCCGACTGTCCGCCATTCCTCTATCTTATCGATTTAAACCTGTACAATTGCTCATCGTTAGTCAGGTCAGTGTCTGTGGTCTGCTTTTAAAGTCAGTTTTGTGGAAGTTATAAAAAAAAAAGTAGTTGCTGACTCGTACGTGTACAAGGTAACATTTTGTTTTTGCAAAAATACAGTAAAACAATAATATTGTGATATATTATTGCAGTTTCAAAGAACGATTTTCTATTTGAATTTATCTTAAAATGTCATTTATTTCTGTATAATATAATATAATATAATATAATATATTATAATATAATATATTATAATATAATATAACTAGGTATCAGTAACTAAAGTATTCAGTTATGGAGGAATAAAACCTGCTAGTTATATATTACAGTTAGTAAGTATGTGACCCTGGGTATATATTTTTAGAAATAGCCAAAAAAACTTTGTATGGGTCAAAATTATCTATTTTTCTTTTTATGCCAAAAATCATTAAGATATTAATTAAAGATCATGTTCCATGAATATATTTTGTAAATGCCCTACTGTAAGTGTATTAAAACTTAATTTCAGTAATATGCATTGCTAAGAACTTAATCTGGACAACTTCAAAGGCGATTTTCTGAGTATTTAGATTTTTTGCACCCTCAGATTCTAGATTTTCAAATAGTTGTAACTTGGGCAAATATTATTTAATGCTAATAAACCATACATCAATGGAAAGCTTATTTATTCAAATTTCAGATGATGTACAATCAATTCAAAATTCCAATTCAAATCGGAAAATTGACACTTAAGACCAGGTCCAGGTTCACATATTTATTTTCAAATTTACAAATGTCTTTATTTTCTTTTCTTTTTTTAATCTCAAATCTGTGTAATAGGTTTTGGATTTAGTATAAGATGTGTCTACCCTTTTTGTCTACTTTTTATTATTTAGTTAGTTGGGTTTGCTGGTCTTAGCTGTTCTCCCAACCTGTTCAGACTGTTTTTTAGATGGTTTTTGGCCACATGTAATTGTGAAAATTGACAGAAATAAAGTTCATAGTAAAATATTGTGTAACTTGTGTAAACGTGTGGCCAAAACTCAAAATAAGTTTTGCCTATATAGTTGAAATTGTTCCAAAACACCCTCTAAACAACAACCAAGTGGGGCGGAGCTTAGAAAAGCATAATTTGTCAGTCCATTACAAACTCTCTCCTAACAGACTGCTGTTGAGTCAGATGGACTATAAAGAGGTTTACACCATCAGAAAAGGTGTGTCACCCACAATGCACCAAGGGAAACTT
This sequence comes from Carassius carassius, assembly GCF_963082965.1. Lineage (NCBI taxonomy): Eukaryota > Metazoa > Chordata > Actinopteri > Cypriniformes > Cyprinidae > Carassius > Carassius carassius. The sequence goes on from NC_081798.1 coordinate 17,113,226, forward strand.
TGGACAGGAACAAACATCCTTGTTCTGCATCCTGCTCTGCCCTGTCCATTCGCCAGACGGGACATTTGTTTATCTGGTGTGACTAAGGCTCATTTCTATTTTCACGCTTTTATTTGCGCCAAAATTTTATGACAGCGGCCCTCTTAATTTCCGTTCCTCGCGCAGATAAAGCAGGGGTTGTTCACCTCAAATAACAAAGCCTTTGTTGACTCTGCGTGTCCAAATGCAAATCCTCTCCATTCTGTTCTCTCGTAGGTGGGTGTGATAGTCACACTATTTCTGCTGCTGATCTTCTCTAACAGCAGTGTGTTCCTCTTCATCGGCACCTGCTGTCTCGGCCTATTTATAAGCAGTATCTTCCCCTGCATGCTCGCATTCACCGAAGACGTCCTGGAGTACAAAGGTATTGTGACAGATGGACCGCTGCTGTCTCCAGCATTGTTTAATCACCTTTTTGTCCACAGCTTTCATTTATTTGACAGTAGCCATTGGTGGCTTCAAAGTTCAGTATTTATTCAAGGTTTACTGCTGAACCGAAGGCAACAGGAGCCGCCCGTTTAATTATTTCCGCCATTGGCCTTCGACTTTCTGGGAAGGTTTGGCCTCACAGGTCTTGTGTCTTAATGGCAGAGACGATCCTTTTTAAACCCAGCGGTCAAACCCTTTGAGAGGAATTATTTCAAAATAAATGGCTAATTACTGAGTGCCCTCTGTATGCTGCAGATATGGCGGCTGTTAGGGTAGAGCGATTTCATAAAAAAATGTCATTATCATTAAAAATATCTCTATCATTTGAGCAGGTCTGGGCAGGAATTTAACAGATTGATTTCAGCTGTAACAGAACAGATATTTAAATCCATATGAATCCTGGACAATTTGAATAAAAATAAATGGGAGAAATCTCATCGCTGTTGCGAGGGAATCCCTGACTAAAAGTGCCACTCAGTTTTTTGAGCGAGACATCAACAGTTTGTTAAATGGACCTGCAATTAAAAAAAATTGCAGTGTGAGTTAATGTGGCGATTTAAGCAAAATGAACTTAAAATTTCAGTATGGTTTATTGCAGTTGTCAGATAGCAGAGGTTGTGATTTAATGAAATGCATGTATGCGTGGCGTGTTTCAAAGTGAAGCATGGCACTGTGTTCTTTTACACGCAAGCACTTCCAGTGTTCTTTTAGTATCATTTAGATACTACAGTGTTCTATTGTATTAATATATTGAATTGGTTTTTAATTTTGTATTTTTCCATTTTAATATTTGTTAGGTTTAGTAATCTTATGTGCATTTGTCATTTTTATTATATATATATATATATATATTTTTTTTCAAACATGACTATAGTTTTTAGTTTTAGATATTGTAGTATATCAAGTTAAACTTAATGGAAAAAGAGGAAAAAAAAAATATTTCATGTCAGTTAACATTTATTTTAAGTAATCCTAAATTAAGTAAAACTATTTTTTATTTTAAGTAAAACAAAAATAATCATCATGGTATTATAAAATTTAGTTGTACTGTAAAAATTATTTTTTTCCGTTTGATTTCTTTGTTTTTGACTTTGTTTTACAGTGAAATATTGTAATATTAATAACTTTACTTATTATTTGGTAGTCATTTTGAGGTATAATTACAAAGCCTTTTGGCCAAACTGTGCAGACCTACAAACAATCACTGCTTTGGGGGAAAAATGTTTGCATTTTGAAATGACAATTGCCATTTAATCATAAAAATCGCAATTTGATTTTTTTTTACCCCCCACCCCCACAATCTTGAAGCTCTAAGTTAGCATTAAGCTTACTGTTTTTTAACTTAAGTTCAGTTGTCATCGGTTTTCAATGGCAGTTTGAATGTTGCTGCAACAAAATTTTGAGAAAACAATACCAGTTTTTATTTTTAATTTTAAGCTTATTGCCTAGATATAAAAAAAAAAGAAAAAATGTAGTTGATTGTGTTTTGTTTCATCTTCAGGTTGTGCCACAACAGTTATGGTGACCAGCGCAGGGATGGGTGAGATGTTACTCCAGGTGATTGTGGGTTCGGTAAGTCTGGCTTAAATATTTACATCTTGGCTCCTGGGTATTGAACCCATGACCTTTGCATTGCTAGTGCCGTCATGGTCTACCAGTTAAGCTATTCTTGTAACTATTGAGTCTCTTTCTTCCCTCAGGTGATGCACAATCAAGGTAGCTTCAGTTTCCTGTTGTGCGGAATGATCTTCGGCTGCCTGGGATTCGCTTTCTTCATTCTGCTGTTCTTCGTCCAGCAAAATCACAAAAACCTCACAGAATGTGCGTTGACTCTCTGAATTCACGTTGTTGCCCATAATCAGGATCAAACTGCTTTTGCTTTTATTCAAAGCAACTTACATTGAGTTCACAGTATATATTTGTGTGTTTACTGGGAATCATACCTATGACCCTTACCATTGCTAAAGCCATACTCTTCTACATACTTGAATAAATGTAGTCTTATCTGGTTAGCTTAAACTGTTTGGCTTATGAAATAATGCTTATCATCATGCATTTGCAAAACACAGAGGTCACTTTAAAACACATCTTCATTGTTTTGTTTTTTTCATACAGCTTTCCCTAGTAACTCCCCTACCGAAAGACTTGAGGAAAATGGGAACAAGACCTGCTCTGCTGCCGGGAGCAAAGGGACAATGGTGGTGTTGACTCAGGGACATATCCTTGGATGATCATGCAAATCATTGACAATCGACAGAGCTAAAAAATATATTATAATGTTTATTTTTGTATAAAAATATTTTGGATGAATGAACTGATCAAATGTCACGATTGAATCATTCTCAATGGCAGTAATGTCACTGGATATGTGCAATACAATAACTTTTCTAAAAAAACAAAAAGTTGGTTTAGTGTTTATTGTTCGAAGCACACGGTCTAATCAGCACTTGAATATCAGTGCTTTCATTGGATCAAAATAATGCCATACAAATACAGTATTTTTTGAATATGTAAAAGCCCTACAATGTTTTATTTGAGAGTAACTGAATTGGACTGGGCTCACTCAAACCCTACTGGTGATGACCGGACTTATTCACAGATCAGTAGCCAATTAATTCTCAGCCAAAGCTGAAGTGCTTATAACACAATTGTGGTTCGGAGATTAAAAGGTCAAAAAAGGACATCCTACCGTCTTCCTGGAAAAGTTTCCTTGTATTGTGTTGTACGTCCTCAGGTCTGACTGTTCCTCTAAACCAGTGACCTCAGGACTCAGGTGGACGATCCTGATTGTAGGAGCTTGCTGTGTCAGCGTATTTCTCCTGGCCTGGGTAAAATTGTATAGTTTTTTTTTTTTCTGGTTTAAGCAGGTGTCAGACCTGCTAACGTTAACACAATCGCTACATAAATGAGGTCAGCTTTCCGCAGCTGTATTTGATGAAGACACACAAGCCAAATGAGTTACACATTTGTTTTTTATAGAAATCTTCCTTCCCTTCCAACATCCACAGATTAGTACAACATGTATGCCAATGAACATAATTTGTAAACATTTGAGAGCGAGACAATCTGAAAATACATTTGCACAAAAATATTGAAAACATTTGGTGCCAATATTGTACCATGACAGTAGAACTATTCACACTTTTTATTACGTCATCCCTTTTTTTTCCACAAAATACAAAATATTGTTCTAAATGCAATGCAGTTATGACGTCGACATTTAGAGGATGAGAAAATCTGATGTGTCTGAAACATTGGCACTTTCTAAGAATAGGGTACAAAAACATTAACCTATTAACTTTAAAAGCAGATTTAAAATATCAAAGATATTATGATGCATAAGAAAGATCGTAAATTGTCTATTGTAAGTTTCCAAAAACTTCTCATCAGAATTTGAGAAATGTCTGAATATGGGCTAAAAACTTGATATGTAATTTTTATTGTGGTTCTCTAGTGACAAAACTAAAATAAAATGTACCATAATGGGTAACAGTTGCAAATAATTATTTTTCACTCAGCAGGGGATAGTTTGCCAAGGGTCGGTTTGTATTCAATGGCAAACATATATCATATAAATTATAAAAAGAAATTGATATATACAAATATGTATGTATACAGGAATGGTTAGGAATATAGTTAACTCAATGTGTACACATTTACAAAATGGAATGATGTGTTGGGGATGTGATAATCAGGTTGCGGGCAAATGTGGAATAGCTAAATAATGTTGGTCAAATATCTCATATAGACTAATTGAATATCAATTACTTTTCATATTATATAATATTTGAACAACCTTAATAGTTCTCTTTAAAGGAATAGTTCACCCCAAAAATTTAAATTCTGTCATTAATTACTAACCCTCATGTCGCTCCAAACCCATAAGACCTTTGTTCATTTTCAGAACACAAATTCAGATATTTTTGATAAAATCCAAGAGCTCTCTGACCCTGTATAGACAGCAATGCAACTGAGACGTTCAAGGCCCAGAAAGGTAGTAAGGACATTGTTAAAATAGTCCATGTGACATCAGCGGTTCAAGCGTAGTGTTATGAGAATTTTTTTTTGTGCGCAAAGAAAGCAAAAATCATGACTATAACAATTTCTTCAAATTGTTCCGAAGATGAACGAACGTCTTACAGGTTTGGAACATCATGAAGGTAATTAATTTTTGTGTGAACTATCCATTTGAGACTGTGATTTGCTTGCTGAAATTACGCTAGCTTATGCCCTATTCATAAAAAGTGCCATTTTTACTAAAATAGAGCTTTTTGACTTTTTGTAGTAAGAATCTCTTTAAAGAGAAAATATTCTTATAGTAATCGATAAAGCAATCATAAAATACACTTTATTTATGCCGGAAAGTCTTAAAATTAATTCCAAAATCTCTGTGCAGCAAAAGTTTAAATGCATAGTTTACAAATGTTGATTCAAAACCCAAATTTGAGTGTTTGGGGTGGTGGAGCCACTAATAAAATGAGATTAGCATTACAACAGATTCTAAAAAATACAAAGTGCCAGTAAAGAGAAAAAAATAAGGAGAGAGGGAAAAAGCAACCTTTTTAAGTGCTTTAGACTCGCATTAAAATACAACAGATGTTCAGTATGGCTACAAATGCTACAAAATGTTCTTGGAAGAAAACAAAACTCAAACAAACAGAAGAAATCAAAAGACATCATTGCTTAACAGCTAAACATGTATAACAAACCCATTTTATCCATTGGGAGAATTAGAATTTTCATAGAAACAAAACAAATATCTATTTAATGAAGTAAAAATAAACGCAGCCAAATTAAGCTGCAACCCCCCCCAACTCCACCCCAATTTAACAAGAAAAAAACCTAAGTGCATAAGAGAGCATTTAACAAAAATAATGGAAACAGGTTAAAGAACAAATCGAATCGCACACTGCACAAAATCCATTATTCAAAATGTAAAAGGCATTAAGCAACTCAATATCCCTCTATGAGAAGGCAATTGCATGTGCAGTGCTCATGATACAGGCAAGAGCAATCAAACACGGCCTGAATTCTGCAGGAATGCAAATGAAGATGCTTTGCAATACAGGACTTGAGGAAAACAGGTCAAAGTAAAATACTACAGAACAATATCAAACCGCTACAGACATCCCATCACATCTTACTGTATGTACAATGAAACATGATTTTCCTAAAGGAATATTTTAAAATCCACCTTATATGAATTTCTTTCTTCCGTGGAACACAAAATAAGGTATTCTGCAGAATGTCCGAGCTGCTCTTTTTCCATACAATGAAAGCAGAAGATTTATAAGGTCCAAAAAGATACCAAAAGCACCATACATGTAATTTATCGGGTTATATGAAAGTGAAATTTCAGTATGTTCTTTGCACATAACAACTGTATGGCTTTAGAAAAAAAATATTAAGCGCAAATCAAACATATAAATTAACAGTTGTTTTGCTTTTTGTATAGTCAGGACATTCTGCAAAACATCTCCTTTTTGTCATGCAGGTTTGGAACAACAGTACAAATTAGAAAGAACAAAAAAACGACATAAAATGTTAGCTGTTTGCACTCTTGTAATACAAGGGCAGCTATAAAAAGGAATAAAATATCCCTATGCTTGATTTAAGCCTACAGGCTGAAAATATTAACCCAACAGTACTAGAAAGTATGCGTAAACCATCAATATTTCATATGATCCATTTTCCACTAGATCTGAATATAGTCTAGCTCTTATTATCTATGTTTATGATACGTTAAATGAATATTCTTGGTTAAATACAACTTAAGCTTGTATTTAAAACATTAGTATTTAGAAACAATTAGCAAAACTGTTGCCTATTTTCATTTAACTGGCAACAGAAAACAAGACTAGAAGGCACCACATTAGCATGAATGTGAAAGAGCAGTTTCTTCTACTCCGATCAATTTATGTTAGGTATAAACATGGAGCGTTGTGAACTGTGGGTAATCGTACAATACCTGAGAGATTAATTTGAGATGCTGAACAGTTCCTGTTTTCATATATATATATATATATATATATATATATATGAAAACACATACACACACACACACACACACACACACACACCCCCCTTTGTATTTTTATCATTGCACTTTAAGTGGTCCTACAGGGAGGGACTAACAGAGCTCGGTTTCTGCAATTTGAATGTCAGCATTTAAGCCTTGTTCCAGTTTTGCATCTACTGCATGTCAGTTATAAATCATGGCTTGTTGATTTTAAGACTCTTAGAGGTAGAATTTTATATTGTGCAACATATGGACATTAATTTCCTGTACTGTTTTATAATTGGAGATTAAACGCTCTATAAAAAAACAACAACAACACACCGATACTGCATTGGCAACAAATGAGGACTGCAAAGAGTGGCTGCAGTATTTGGTTCAGACAGTGATCTTTACTGCAGTTGTGCAATATTCAATTCTCTTTAAGAGTACAAACTCCACTGGACTTGTTTGGGTATTCTATACAAAGCCTGATCAGAAAAACTACTTTACAATTAGTAGTAATGATTCTTTTAAATTATACATTACATATGACACACTATTGTGCAAAAGTTTAGGGACTTCTGAATAAAGTCTCTTATGGTCACTAGTGCTCATATTTATTACACTAAAATTAAAGCAAAAACGGTCTACTATACACTATTTTTTTATGTATTAACTATAATGCACACTCAAATATATCTGTTGCCTTCAAAAACACATGGCAGTTCTGAAAGCAAATCAATGGAGAAAAATGCATGGTCTAATCTACCCGCAGAGGTTAACTGGACCATGCTAACCCGCTACAATAAGGACAGACACTTCTGACTGGGCATTACAAACAGCTTTGCCTTGTTGTCCAAGGTAGATTGCATTCTGCTGGGGGATTGAATCTTGCACAACTCCGGGAAAGCTGACAAATGCAGGAATGGTTTTGAGTATTTGGCCCGGGCTCTACAGCCAGCCATCCAGTTACGGTACGCATCCAACCGATCTCCAGCAATCCAACTATCCTAATGGTGGGATGAGGCTTTAAGCACTGAGCCGGTGCCGTTCCATTCCATTTTATGCTGTGTACGCTCCATTAGATTAATGGTGAATCTGCAGTCTATTGGAGTAAAGCAAGTCCTTGGGGCCTAATGGCTTCCAGTCTTTCAGAGAGAAGGAAATGGTTTATAGGAAAAGATTTGCATGATAAGCATAGCCGCAGTGGCATATCTGGTGGTGTTACGGTAATGGTTCAATGGCGTTGGGGCGTGTTTGGAAACACGCTTCATTAGACAGTCGCCATCAAGCATTGCAGCGTGGGCGATGCCAATCTTCCCTACTCAAAAATGTGCATCATGCTCAAAGCACCAGAAAAGATGGGGTTAATGCTAGAAGATGTCACTTTAAAATGTGCTTTCCAGTGATGAGGGTCACATCAAGAACGTCCAGAATGTTAGACTCAATATTCATAAAGAGATAGTACACCCAAAAATGAATGAAACGTCATTTTGTTGCAAACCTCCATGAATTCTTTCTTCTATGGAACACAAATGATGATATTTTTTGTATCACGTGTCTCAGAATGAAGGTCAATGGGGTCAAATGTTGTTGACTTTCATTGCATGGATGTTCTCCAGAAGATTGTGTTCCTCATAAAAAAGAAAGACATGCAGGTTTGGAATGACTTGGTGGACTATCCCAAATAAACTTGACTTCTGCTGATTCTGATTGCAATCATTGCTTAAAGTGATTGTGTTCATGTGGCTCTCGAATAATAAAATGCTGTCAGGAGCTTGTTTGAGGGTTGCACAGCTAGCTTTACAGGTGACATTAATTTAATAAAATAAGCCAACTAGTTCACCACTGTTCTGGATGGCTAGTAAACACGAATAGGAGCAAAAGCCCTAGTAAGTGCAGCTTGTTTTCATCTAAGTGCTGTTTATGTGGTTACAGAACACTTTAAATACAAAGCAGTAAGTGCAGCATGAGGAAAAGTACAAGATAAAACAGAGGTCACCATTATCAAAATCACAAGGCAAAGGGGCGGTTTAGCTTGGCAAGGCAGGTTTGAGGACTTCCCAAACAAAAGGCAAACATGAGTTGAGATGAGGTGAACTTGTTGGATTATGTACAAAATGATCCCTCTTTATCCAATTCAGAACAAGGATCTTGCTGTACAAACACACGGTGCTGACGTCACATGAGAACCTCTTCCGCGTCTGATCGAAGTCTTAAGCTCAAGAAACTGAACACAAGGAAAATCAATCCAGATCCTAATCTAATGATCAAACAACGGACGCTTTACGATGAAATCCCATTTTGGCAGCTGTGCAGATCAACAGCCATCTGCTTTAGTCACACTAGAGCCAATCCCTGAAGACCAGCGCATTAAAAAATAGAAACGAAAGATTTACTGATGTATCTGATGGCTTGATATACATCCCAGGGAAAAATTTCAGTGACATCACAAAGGTTCAAGAGTCAAACGGATGCTCTTAAATGGCGGTCAAAGATGTTTTTTTACTGAAGTGTGCCAGATCAGGTGAAAAGAATGAGGTTATCCTGCGTTTATCAATCAAGAACATGAGGCAAAGATGAAGTCTGCTGGTCTTTGTCCCCCTCTTATGTCTTCTGTGGGTCGGGTGAGAGAGGGCCGGGCGTGTTGGTGCCGTCTAAATTATACACGGGAACAGAGAACTGCGCAGAACTCAGTACAGAAGGAAACTGATAAAAGGAAAAGAAACAGAATGAAAAAAAAAACTGAAAGAATCCTTTTTGGAATATTGTGATTTTATTGTGAACATCTCATTGTGTCTAAAGGTAGTTTTATTAGTGTTGTTTTCATTAACTCAAAGAAGAAAAATCGATACTTTTGACCCTTACAATGTATTTTTGGCTATTGCTACAAATATACTCTTGCATCTTCAGACTGGTCTTGTGTTTTAGGGTCACATGTTCTACATCCCTATCCCTACCCAATAGCTAAACTTAACAACTACCTTACTAACTATTAATAAGCAGCAAATTAGGAGACATCACTCCCATTATATTCAACAAAGCTGTTTTCACTAAAGCTCTGATTTTCTCTGGCTCAAATCAGTGGAATTACAGGCTATTTGAGCACCAGCACCATTTCTAGGTGAAAAGAATATCTGTTGTACTCTCAGATTATGTGATTTGAATCCAAATCATAAAATGTGATTGTAATCTTGAGGACGTTGGGACCAAATTTAATTTTGGACCAAGTGTGAAAACAGCCTTAGTAAACAATTTCAAGGGGCTCACCTGAAAGAGGGTATGCGTGCCCTGTCTCCGGGCGGGACTGTGGGGTGCCACCGGACTGAGTGTGCTCCAGAAATGGATATTGGACAGAAGTGGACTGGGTGTGAGCAGCATGGGTGTCTGCAACAAATGGGAACTTTTACAGACATATATACAATATGACTCTTGTTCCAGCTTGTATTCATTAAAGACGCCTTTCCAAATGCTCGTGGCACACAGCATTTGCAAGAAGCATAACCCTGAAATATAAATGTTTAATTAAAAGTAGCTTAATGAGACTTTAAGAAGCAATAAGAATTAATCACAGGGCAAGGGTGCTGCATTTCCCCCGAAAACAATAAATAATAGATTTATATTATAGTGCATTTCATCTTTCATCTCGCTGAAGAGACAGCAGGAGGTTGATCCTCTGGGGCTGGCTGTATGAGTGCTCGTAAATGCAAAGATTGTGCAGTCTTAACGAGGTGATCCGTCAAAGCAGCATCCAGCTAAACCTCACCATATGATCACTATCATGTAACAGCCAATGAGTGTCTTCCAGGCACATCATCAAGAGTTCGAGTGGTGCACTACTGCCCTCTAGTGTTTCCTAATTCCATTAATCCAGTGATGCTCAAATCTGGCTCGAGAGCCACTTTCCTGCAGAGTTTAGCTCCAACCCTAATCAAACACACCTACCTGTGATTTTCTAACGATCCTGAAGACATTGATTAGCAAACTTAGGAGTGTTTGATTAGGGTTAGAGCTAAACTCTGCAGGAAAGTGGATCACATTTAGAGAAAGAAAAAAAAAACTATGTTGGTTGTAATTGGCCATTTTCTTTTAAACAACACACCCTCAGAGAAGGTGATGATCATTGGTCTTTTTATTTTTGTGGTTGTATTTTTTTTTTTCATTTGCAAACATATTACGCATTTTAAATTGTAGGTATTTTTAAACTGTAGGAAATTTAATATTAATTAATAAAGACATGAGGCAGCAACAGTAAATAACCGCACAAGAGGATATAATGTAGCTTTAGTGAGACGGATAGATAATGTGACCAGACACCGAATGTGCTGATGGTCTGATGAGTCTAACAAATGAATGACAGCAAAGAAAAGAAAACAGCATTGTCCATGTGAGACGGGGAGGTCAGGAGGAGACTGACCTGCAGTAAGGCCGTAGGGATGGATGGGCTGTACAGATTGAGAGGGCTAAGGTCAGAGCTGGTCACCACCAGTGTGGGCATCAACTCCAGGCCTTTGGGTTTCTTAGACTTTCCGCTGAGATTGCGCAGTGGAGATTCAGACATCTCAGACACTGGAACAATGTCCTTGGAAACAGAGGTGGGCTGGTCCTGACAGATCAAGACAGGGAGAGAAAGATGGGCATGTTCTTCTGTTTGCGAGGTCAATACACTGCAGAATTTTAATAAGATTTAGATGAACACTTAATGTTTACAATACACATTCTTCATTTAGAAAATTATTACATTCTAATTTGAAATGATTCAAGTCCTATTCATGCTACAATTTGTTACATTTTAAACAACATAAACATAAAATATTACCAAATTTTCCACACAAAATCTAATTTAGCCATTGCCTGCATTTGAAAACAACACAAATCACACACTGGCTGGCTCTGAGGTGGCGTTGTATTTACTAAGAAGAGCCACCAAAAGCTGAATCTCATAAAGAATCGTTTTGCAACAGCAACTCTCTGAATCAAAATACAGGAGGATCGTGAGAAGCCTAAAGATTTCAGATTCATTTTAAAATCTACTTGTGCATGTATCTGGTTCAGAAAAAAGCAAATGTGAAGTAAAAACTCCTCCAAGCTGCTAGCTTATCTTCTAGAATTTGACACACCACCTTCCCTCCCACAAGATTTATATTTTATTGGATTTTCCCAGAGGCAGAACTGCACAAGTGGGCATCAGCACTAAGTGTCATACCTGCAGCTGTAACTCTGAAGGCTGTGAGGAGAGGGACTCAATTTCACTGTCAATCACCAGCTCCTGGGAATCTGTCATCGGAGAAGAGGAGGGTGACTGGGAACGTGTGAGTGGCGATGAAGAGATTCTTGAGAGCGGGAAGCCCATCATGGCATTCTCTGAGGTGGGATTCTCAACATGCGAGACGCCGGCCTGTTCGGCCTCAGGTTCTGCTGGAACGGGCAGTGGAACTTGGGTGGGTTGTGTTGGAAGTTCTATGACAGACGGAGTGGGGTGTCTGTTCTGTGGCATGGCCCCAAATTTAATGACAGTGGGTGGCTGGGGCGACTCCTGGGCTGCCTTGTTCTCCATTAGCTTTTCTCCTGGATTTTCAACCTTAATGGATTTAAAAAGTTGCGTTCCCGACTGCAGAGAGGTCAACGTGAAGGATGTATACAAGCCAGAGTGGATATAGTCATTCCGACCAGACGATTTGGACTGACCCGGTGTTCCTGCACCTCTGTCTGGGGCAGCTTTGCTGTCTTTATCCCTAGAGACGTTTGCAGGTTTGTCGGAAAGGGGCAGAGGTCCGTTTGAGACGCCGTCTGCACCCTCCATTCTGGCCATGACATCTCCCTTTAGGATATCAGGGTACGATACAAAACGATACACAAATTTCTGTCCGTTTACTTTTTTGATGATGTTCTGCAAGAAAAAAAAAACAGAAAATTTGAGAAAATTCATAGTTAATGAATGACTTTGTCCTAAAGACAACTAAAAATATATCTAGGCAGTCACCCGAACAAATCAACTAAAACATCTCGCATGCACATTTTTAACCAGTGTTAAGAGACCATAAAGAATGTGGAAAATGATACTTCTTGTCCTGTGGTGCCAAAATGAGGCACCAAACCCTCGGTTCCCACTCAAGAATCAACTACTAGTGAGAAGCCATGACTTTCTTACTGCACTCAAGGGTTCGGTGACCCTCTTGGTTCAGTTCAGCGTGACTTGATTGTGTGTTTACAACAACAAAACTGATGGAGGAGTGTGGGGGTGATGAGTAGCAATTATAATAAACACTGATTTAAATATTGAGCACAACAGTGTTTACAGGGCGAATCAAAAGCCTGTAAGATTATCTCGTTCAAAAAATGAAAAATAATTATTTCATAACTTTTAATTGCAATCTATAATTATTTTATAATTTATATATATTTTTTTTTTATAAAATATTATATTTGTATATAATTTTACATCATTTAGTTAGAATTTATCATAATCACAGATAATTTATTTGCATTCACACTGCTTGTTCCCCCACATACAATGAAGTGAAATCAACTGAACTGGAACAAGCAAGTTCCACAATGACAAATGAAAAAAAAAAAAAATACATAAAATGGCTGTTTATTCCGTTTACACAGTTTTCCCTAATAATATTTTTCCATGTTAACTTAGACATATTTAAAAATTATAATCTAAGGTTATAACTTTGTTTTGAAATAGTTGATGAAAAAGCTGAATATTTAAAATGAGAAAGTTGCTCTAATAGAGTGTAGACTTCTACTTTAAGCATTTTTCCAAGTTCCATCTTTAATATGGAACTTTTATCTTGTTTTTAGCTAACTGTTATTTTTATCTCGGCTGGTCTAACAGACATTTCTTGCTGGATGAAGAACCATCACCTTCAACCCAACCTTGCCAAGACAGAACTGCTTGTGGTTCCATCAAACCCATCGTTTCATCACAATTTCACCATCCAGTTAGGCACATCAACCATAACTCCTTCAAAAACAGCCAGAAACCTTGGAGTTATGACTGATGATCAGCTGACTTTCTCAGACCACGTTGCTAAAACTGTCCGGTCCTGCAGATTTGCTTTATTCAGCATCAAGAAGATCAGACCCTTTCTTTCAGAACATGCTGCACAAGCTCTTGTTCTGTCCAGGCTGGACTATTGCAATGCTCTCTTGGCAGGTCTTCCAGCCAGTTCTATCAAACTTTTACAATTAATCCAGAACGTGGCAGCAAGATTAATATTTAATGAGCCAAAAAGAATGCATGTCACACCTCTGCTTATCAATTTGCACTGGCTACCAATAGCTGCTCGCATAAAATTCAAGGCATTGATATTTGCCTACAAAACCAGCACTGGCTCTGCACCCATTTACCTAAATTAATTACTTCAGACTTATGTGCCCTCTAGAAGCTTGCATTCTGCATGTGAACATCACTTTATTGTGCCAACTCAAAAAGGCACAAAATCACTGTCACAGACTTAAAAAAAAAAAAAAAAAAAAAAAAAAAAAAAAAAAAAGTCCTCTACCACTAGCTTATTCTATTTTTTTCCTATTCGGTTTTCTTTTTATTTATTATATTTATGAAAAAAAAAAACTTGCAACATGTACTGCTTTAAGCTATCTGAAACTTGTTATGGCACTTGTGTATAATTTCTCTTTTGTTGATTTTGAATGCTTCCATTGTCCTCATTTGTAAGCGGCCTTGGATAAAAGCATCTGCTAAATCAAAACAATCAAAGGTTTTTATTTAGCACAGTAGCTAGATTAACAAATAAAACCAGATTCCACCCAAACTAAATATTCCCTCACAGTTTAATAGTAATGATTTCATGAATTTCTTCACTGATAAAATAGATAACATCAGAAATATGATTTAGAAGAAAAATGATTTAAAAGGTTTAAAATGATTTAAAACGGTTTAGAATAGAAAATGATTACACATAAAATATAGTACAATCATTTCGGACATCGTACAGTGCTCATTCAATAAATGCACAACTAAACAGATTAGTTTTGAGTCTGCATTTAAATGTGACTAATGTTTAAGCACATCTGATCTCGTCTGGAAGCTGGTTACAACTGCAGGCAGTATAATAACTAAAGGCGGACTCTCCTTGTTTTGTGTGAACCCTTGGTATTTCTAACTGACTCGATCCTAATGATCTGAGTGCTCTGTTAGGTTTATATTCAGTGAGTATATCTGCAATGTATTCAGGTCCTAGGCCAACAAGTAAAAGTACTTTAAACAATTCTAAATGTAACACTGGAAGCCAGTGTAAGGACCTGAGGACTGGTGTGATATGCTCAGATTTTCTGGTTCTAGTCAGAATCCTGGCAGCAGCGTTCTGGATGAGCTGCAGCTGTCTAATGGTCTTCTTGTGAAGGCCGGTGAGGAGACCATTACAATAGTCCACCCTGCTGGTGATAAAGGCATGAACAAGTTTCTCCAAATCTTGACTGGAAACAAAACATCTCATTCTTGCAATGTTTCTGAGATGACAGTATGCTGATATAGTTACTGCTTTGACATGACTACTGAAACTAAGGTCTGTCCCCAGAATCACACCAAGATTCCTGACTTGATTTTTAGTTGTTTGACCCCTAGAGTCAAGGTATGCATTTACCTTAAGAACTTCGTATTTGTTTCCAAATGCAAAGACTTCTTGTTTAACTGAAGAAAGTTCTGGCACATCCAGTTGTTATATTTCATCAATGCATTGGCAGAGGGAGTCAATGGGGCTGTAGTCATTTGGAGATAAGCCTAGGTAATTCTGGGTATCATCAGCAAAGCTGTAATAGGCAATTTGGTTCCTTCTCATTATTTGACTTAGTGGGAGCATATACAGGCTAAACAAGAGCGGTGCAAGAATTGAGCCTTGTAGGACTCCACTTGTCATGGATGTCCACTTAAACTTTAGGTCATGTCTCAAAACCATTTAAGATGGCTGTTATTAAACCTCTAATTAAGAAACCACAACTAGATCCTAGTGAACTGGCAAATTTCAGACCCGTTTCAAATCTTCTGTATGTCTAAAAATTTGGATAAGGTTGCGTCTGCTAAATTGTGCCCCTTCTTGCGAAATTTTTTATCTCTATGAAGAATTTCAGGCAGGTTTCAAGCCCCACCATAGCACAGAAATTGCACTTTCTAAAATTACAAATGACTTGCTTTTTGCGTCAGACCAACGCTGCACCTCATTGCTAGTTTTTACTTAATCTTAGTGCTGCGTTCGACACTTTCATGACATACTCATAGATCGATATTCAAGGGCAGGCTTTAAGATGGTTTAGATCTGACCTGTCTGATCACTACCACTTTGTTTATATAAACGGGGAGTAATCTCTATTTTCACCAGTAAAGTATGGAGTGCCACAAGGATCTGTTCTAGGTCCTCTGCTATTTTTTATATACATGTTGCCCCTTGGAAATATTATTAGAAAATACAATCATGGAAGGCATGACTATCTATGAAAACTGAAAAAAAAAGTTAGTCTGCTCTACATAAAGTTATCAAACAGCTTTAAAAGACATGGAATATTGATTACAAGACTACCTTTATGATGGTATTTTGACAAGCCCCATCCACATATTTCATCATCAGTTTGGAACAACATATTTAGGTGAGTGAATGAAATGCTGCTGACTACTGAGATATTTCAAATACTTGCTGACAATACACACCTTGTCATAGTAGTAACGCAGAGCCCGGCTAAGTTTGTCGTAGTTCATGCTGGGTTTGTTTTTGCGGGCACCCCATAATCTGGCCACCTCCTCCGCCTGCAACAGTTTGAACTCTCCATCCTCATTGGTCCAGCAGATGAGGTGGTCATTGCTGGGATCCAACAGAAGCTGCAGCAGGAACTGCCACAGGGTGACTGAGCTGTCCATGTCTTCTCTATTTCACAGACCTGGGGGAAATGTTACCTTCTGGGATCTTGTTCGCGCTCACAGCCTGACCGACACGTCACGGCATATTCCGGCAAATATCCTGACAGAGGCTAAAATCAAAATCAAGATGCGATTACATAAATTAGATGGGTGCAAATAAATGGCACTAAGTAACTAAGTATTATTTACACTAAGTATTCTATTAACCTTATATTTTAAAAGACCAAACATAGAACGTCAGTTCAAAAACATGGTAAATATGCGCACTATATTAAATACCAAATGGTACTGGACTTTAGCGTAATCCTGGCAATGCGGAGAGTGCAGGACGACTGTGTGTGTGTAAGCAGATTAAATTAAAACTAAATCTGTCCTGACTCATCCGATATCCAGCTGGTAGTTGCCAAAGAGTGTGAAAAAAAGTCTCCCACATACAATCTGACAGAACAGAACACATAAATATAGAAACACAGAGGCGAGACGTGACAGCTTTCCACAGACTGTAGGAGACAACGTCTGGGAATTTTAAAGAGTTCAGGACAAAATGAACCTAGAAATCATCACCAATTATATAAAACTTAAAATTGTGGCCTGTTGCATGATGATAGTGTTTGCATACTGTAAATGTGACAATTGTGCATCCTTAATTTAATGGCAAAAATTAGATTGTTTTTGCTTATTTTTCTTTATTAAAGACTTAAATGACCCTAGATTTTTACATAATTACACTTTTAAAGGTGCCATAGAATGCACTGATTCAATAATTCAGAAGCAATCTTTGCACAAATCCAGCGCTAAACTGCCCCGTTTGTGAGGCAGTCAGTCCGGTGTAAAATGTAAGCACAAAGTATAGGACATTTTTTCCGGGACATTTCCTTAAAAAATGAAAGTTAACCACCACGCCTCAGTGGACTATAGAGACTGCTATGTTCGTTGGTGCATCCCAACACACAACACTTTTAATGGCTCTTTGGCGCTGACATTGTACCTCCGGCAGCTACAGCAAGAGAACAGTAATGGCAGACCGCTGTTTATATGCCACTAGGGCAGAGAGTGTAATAAATGGGCGGGACTTTCATTGACTATGTCATCATAGTCTGGAACTGATGGTGTGGAGAGAATGTTTATGATTTTTTTCAATTATAAAACAATGAGTGGGTGGATTTTTACCATTATAGGCTGTATGTTTTCACACACTGCGGCCACACAACTGTGTTCAAAGTTATAAAAGTGATTTTTACATTCTATGGCACCTTTAAGTTCAAAATAAATTTCATTTCAGTGTAATGGTGTATGTTGCCATCATATACACCTATCTGGATATTTAATATAAACACTAAATTTACACTTACACCTGAATGGTTTTGATCCTAGATGTCTTCTTATAATGAATATTTCATATTTCCATACAGAATACTATATAAAACTTTAAATTGAGACACACACACATACCTTTGTTTGAGTTTAACTTAAAATTCCAGCACTCAAGGTTTTCAAAACTCTGACAATAAATCCTAAATGTGTATTTAACCCCAAAAGATCCATGTAAACTCGCATAAAACTTTATATAATGAATAGGAGTTGTAACTTATAGGAGTAACGTTAAATGCAAAACCTCCGCAATTCAACTAACGTACATTTAACAGCCCAGACGGGTCAAAGTACATAATTTCTCATTCGTTTTAGTTTTCAAATTCTCTTACAATTCTTAATAGGTTAACAAATTAAATAGTGATTGAAAACATACTCAAATGTCTCAAAAATTATAAACTGCAACCTGTTAGAACCTGAGTTTCGTTCGTTAGCATCGAGCTAATGTCTGTCAAACTCACCTGAGAAGCTTTTTTCTGTCCAGACTCGGTGGGATTCCGACGGATTAAAGCCAAAAAAAGAAAGAAAAAAAAAAAGAAAAGAAAAACTACAGACTGTTTTCTTGTATTTTTACATCGTGTAAAAAGATTTGGTGGTCAGCTAGCACAGCGCGCTAGTCTGCTAGCTAACGGAGTCTTAGCAAACTTTAGACTCATTAAACTAACATGAGCTGATATAAATTTGACTGTTTAAAACGGTTTAATGCCTTATTTTTTATAATGAGCGCGACAAAAAATAGCCAGAGAAGGAGAAAGGGATACGTTAACGTTACAGTCTCTGCATCTCACGTAAGTTACTCATATTTTTAGCTGCAACCACAATAATGCAAAAACAGGAAGCAACAAGCCCACCAGACAAAACACTGTCACTCCAACAGCGCTGAATAAATCTCCAGAACCAGCATCAGATTTTATGAATCTGTAAGAAATGAGGTCCATTCAGTTTGAATAGCGTTAAAATCCTTACTGAAGATGTAAGTTCAGCTGCGTGAAAAATGCAGTGAAGCCAATAAAATGCAGTGAAAGCATGTAGGTCATCTCATGATGGATTTATCATTTCATCTATGACCATATTAAAATGCATTACGTTACCGATCAATGTTAAATGCTATTCCTGGGTCGAAATAAACTCAAATTGAAATGTTAAAAACTAAATATTAAATAATACTCATTCAGTTTGATTGCACTTTGACATTTAGGCTAGATATGAAATGAGAGATGATTGACAGACAGACAGATAAGAGACTAACCCCAGGTTTCACAAACATGGCTTAAGCCTAGTCCATGACTGAAATTTAAAACTGAGCTGTTTACACTGAAAGAAACTTTCACCGATTGATCACAGCCGTGTCTGTGAAACTGGGACTATGTGTTCTTTAAATATACAGCAGGACTATATGTGGAGAGCAAAATGTAAAAGGAGATTAAATATAAATGGTCAGAAAATATAACATTCCCCTTATACCAAAATAAAATGTTTATAACTACGTATATCAATTATCAACAACCCATACACTAAACAGCCAAAAGTATGTGCACACCCCCTTCTGATGCAACTGGATCAAAATTGACCACACCCTATAACATTGTCTCATTTATACTCATTTGCAAAGTGCGTATTAAAGAGTGGCAGAATAAAAGTGTGATTGTAGCCTGCCTTCCAAACAGATTCCATCTCTGCAGAAAAAAATATAAATGCACAAGCCCAGGATTCCTGCCATACAAGATCAGTGACTGTCGCTTTTACTAGGTTTTTGTGGATGCTTCTTTGCAGATATTCTCCTAAAACATGCACTAACGCCAACAATAAAAATTCGGCAGAATTAAATGCTCTGCATTACAAAGAAAACCATGTGAATTATTAAAAGTGTTTACAGATTACTTGACCTATTCCTCCGGTTTGCAAAAACAGAAATGTTTTATAATGTAGTGTGCTTTATATGTTTTAAATTGTAGTTATATTGTCTATTAAATAGGCCTCCAGTTATGCATACGTGGAATTCTCTTTCTGAAGTCTTTGCACCAATCATTGTTTTTGTTACATAAATTAGCAGTTTTCGTGCTGAAATAAAATGAAACAAAATAAAATAATGAAAAACTCAGTAAAATAGAAATGTTGCCTTTGCAACTAATTGAAATAAATGTTGAAGTACTAAAATGACTAAAACTAAATGGAAATATTTAAACAGAAATGACATGTAAAAATTTTAATGAAATGAAAATTGAAAACCTAATTGAAAATTGAAACCAGATTTTGAAATGAACAAAATAAAGTAGAAATACAAAACAAAATAGAAACACAAAAAAATAAGAATGACAAAAGCATATAAAGTTTAAATAAAAATAACTCAAATAATATTAATAGTATTTAAATAATACTAAAATGTTGAACAATGCTTTTCATATACTGTCAGAAAAAAAAAAGTCACCCGGTTAACCTTTGCATCTTTGTTAAAATATCGGTTAGAATTTCCTTTAAATTAGACTTGAAACCTTATAGGTCACATATCACAGCTTTTCCCCAAAGTTTTTTATTTTTATTTTAATTTATTTTCTTACATAGGAAAATAGCATTTTCAGTTATTCAAATATAAAGCCTAAATTTGACCAGCTATATGGTATGAGAGCAGCTATAGCCAGATGGTCTGAGAAAATGAAAACTGTTAATGCATTAACGTGAAGTTGTAGGTAAAGGAAATAATTTAATGCTTTTATTGGGATGAAGGTGTTGGCAGAAAAACAAGGATGATAATGTTATAAACCCCCCAAAAAACAGACATATCTCTTCAAAAAAGAGAGAACAAGAAAAAGAAGATCTTACATGACAGCACTAATCAAAAACCACTGTAAATCAGGATGCTCTCTGTGCGATATTAAAAATAATGTACCTACGCTATAAACTTCAGAGTATTGATGAGTCCAGATACGAAGTACGTAGAGCCCCCGATAGTTCATGAAAGCCTACATGAGCTACTAAGTAGAGCGTGAGGGTGGGGGATAACAACACAAAGTAGTTAAGACCAGATGTAAAAAGGCAAGTTGATATCAAGGAAATTCACTCCATGTGGAAGATTAACGTGACCTTCTCAAAAAAGAAACTCAAGCACAGTTGCATTGATGACAGAGTTGAAGCCTTCAATGACGTATCGGTAAAACGATGTCCCGATAGCTTCATTTCTACAGGAAGCGATCAGCTGCCAGTTTTTGTGAACAGTAACACCTGTCCCCAGCGATTTAGCTTATCAACTGTGACGGCACGAAGTAGGAAAAAAATGCATTTATCTAATGCAAAGCACATTACGATAAAGGAAACAATTCTCTCCGTATGATTAGAGATCGAAGAGAAGATTGTTTCTAGCTTATATATGTTTTACAGTACATAAGTTCATCCTTACATGTAGTGATGTTATCCACTGCCCCGTGGAGCCCAGTTTGGCATTTGCTCTCAACAGTCTGAGAGAGATGAGGCACGAGAAAATAACATGCAAAGCAACTTGATGCATAAATACCTTTCAGCTGGCACAGGGATGTGATTGGGCCGAGACTTTTAACACGAGTGGGGTTGCACGAGGTGGGGAGGGGCGGGGATTAAAACATTTGAATTAAGTAAAAACGTAAATGCATCGGACCTAATTTTGCATTACATAAGAATTCCTTTTATAAGAGCTATCCTTCAGAAGGATAATTTAGCAAGATGAATATCATACAGAAATATCAAAATAAAATATTTAAATCCAATAAAATGTTTATATATATATATATATATATATATATATATATATATATATATATAGTGTGACATTATTTTAATGATAATTGCAAAAAAACTCATTCTCATGACTGTAACAGTTATTATCATTTTTTGTTTTGATAATGGAAATCTGTATAAATTAATTTTAATTACTAATACTTTGATAGTGTACACTTACAATTGTACTTTACAAATTAAATATACATTTCTTTGAGTAATACGGTAATTAAATGATTCTTTTTTTTAATGAGAATGAGATGTTTTTGCATTACAATAATAAAAACGAGAGGTTTTTGCATGGCTACTGTTTTCTTTTTTTCTTTTTTTTTGAGAATTAATTATCCTTAACAGTAATAAAAAACAATGTCACAGAAATATTTTCTGTTTCGAAACATTCTTTTTTGTTTTACTTAATATTTTTGGATAAAATAGGACTAAATATTGCATTTAGTTTTTTCAGATTCACCCTGACAGAGGCCATTGCTTGATAATGCATAATAGCATAGCCTAAATCATAGTGCATATTGTCTTAATTAAAGGGACATTCTGCCACTTCGGTTAATGTGCTAAAGCTGACCAAAATACTGCTTTTGTTGCATATTTTCAATTGGATAGATCTAGAACACAATATTAACAATATTGTACAGGAAATATGTTTCTTCAAATTATACTCCGTATTGCCTTTTAGATCTCCAGACTTCCTGCAACCTCAGTTTAAAAGCCATAAAAATAGATCTCGAAAGCTATTGAAGCTCAACCTGTAGCTTTACAGCAGCGAAGGACGAAACGGGATGAAATCGATTGTAAGCTTTACCTCAGCCCTCCAAAAAAGCCAGAAATCTGCTTTGAGCTTAACAATCACATCCCTGAGTTTCATATCAGCTGACTGTAGCACCAAGATAAACAAACATCTGGATAAACGAGGAACCAGTGACAAAAATGAAGGCGGAGGGTTGCAGCATGTGAGCCCCTTTAGATATCATAGCCTTCCCTCTCAGACTCCAGGAATCACACTCCAGGTTTATCCAGGGATCAGACGTTCGCCTTGACTAGTCTGCCGGCACGAGGACCGCGGTGCACCTTGGTGTGCTTGGACAGGTGGTCGCTCCTGGCGAACTTTTTGTTGCACATTGTGCACTCATAAGGCTTGACTCCCGAGTGAGACCGCCGATGGCGGGACAGCTCATCAGATCGAGAGAACCTTTAAACACAAAACACAGCAGCACATACACATCAGCTCACAACTCATTAAATCAAGGCACTAGTCCACGAATACATTTCTACCACTTGCTCTCACGAGATTGAATCATTTTATAGAAATTGCTCTCACAAAGAGATATCTCTTGACAATCACTGCTTTTTTCCCTTATTGTTTATAAACCACACTGAAGACTAGAGTAATAATGCTGAAAATCCAGCTTTGCATCACAGCAATAAATGACATTTATAAAAGAAAACTGTTATTTTATTTTGATAATATTTCACAATATGACTTTTTTTTTTTTTTTGCAGCCTTGGTAAGCATAAGAGACATCTACAAATCTTATTCAATTCAATGTTACTAGGCATTAACAATGGCTTGTATGGCCTAGATGACATCAGCCAACCAGAAAAGTTGTTTCAGAGATGAAGCAGATTTTTATAAAAGATTATGAAGAAATATTTTTTGTGCGCTAATGAATTTTACACAATTAGAGCAACTATATTTATAGTTGAATTGAATTAGCTTCATAACTACTGAAGGTTGCAACATCCACATGGTTATTGAACTAATCTGAATCATCATTGAACTGCACTGAGCTGAATAATGACACTATTGTCTTTTTAGAGCTGCTGAAATTGTATTCATTTCATAACTGAGGAAATTTGCAACTTTAATACTCTCTCTTATTTATTACAGAGAAGCTGCTTTGAAACAATCTGAATTGTACAAAAGGCTATAGGAGATCTTGTGATTTGAATATTACAGGAGCAAATATGATTATTTGACAGTTGATTATTTTCATGAATAAAAGTCCAGTTTCAGTGCTCACCTCCAGCCACAGTCTGGCCAGCTGCACAGGTAGGGTTTCTCTCCCGTGTGTCTGCGGAAATGAGCCTTCAGGTGGCTGCTCTTGGTGTACATCTTCTCGCACCCGGGGTGAGAGCATTTATGTACCCGCAAGGTTTCTGTGGAGGTCCTGGATGGACTTGGAGTGATGTTTTTGACCAGGCCTGTGCCCACTATTCCGACCGCCCTGACGGCTAGAGGCAGGGGAGCGATCTTCACATACTTTTGTTCTTGATTGACCGCCTCGCCCACAATGGGGAGGAGAGTTGCTGAGGGCACCTGTGGTGAAAGAAGGGTAATGTTCTGTGCACCTTGGACACCGAGCACCAGGTGGGCCACCTGAAGCCCATTGGCCACACCCGATTGGGTGTCTGGCTGTGGGAGGGTGTGGCTTAGCTGGAGAGGTTGTAATTGAAACACAAATGGAGCACCGACGAGCACTGGCGTGGCACTAGCTGTGGTGTTAACACTCTGAGAAGCAGGACGCGCTGTGGTGGGGCTGGATTTCGGATCTGCGTCACCGGGGGAAGACAGCTGTATGGGAGACTCATCCTCCTTTGAGTGTTCCTCCGGACTTAGAGGAGCATCACTCAGAAGCTCCATTTTCTCCATCAAGAACTCCTCAATGTCCTCCAGGGTTGGAGAGAAGGTGCTGGAGAGCAGGGGTATAAAATCAGGCAGCTTGGACGGCTGAGTCAACATCTCCTCCGTGGAGTCTAAAAAGATCTGCAGCGGCCCATCGTCCTCGTCCTCCTCCCCCGGGCTGTAGCTGAGTCGAGCTCCAGCGTCTCCAGTTTCGGGACTGGAGCATGAGATGGAGCTGCCCCTCTCGCTGCTCTCGCTGCTGCCCACTTCCACGAAGGGCCAGGTGGCCAAGGCATGGTCCACAAACGATTCATTAGAAGAGGCCACCGCTTTGTCACTTATGGAGACCATTTGTTGGTGTGCAGATCAGTGGAAGGCCGAAGGTATTGCCGCGATTTGTAAACACTGCGACAAAAAAAAAAGATAGAAATTACATATTGAGGATAAGCGAAGTATGTGAACACTTTAAACACACTAACAAAAAAGAAAAAAATATATTTCCAGGTCACATTTCAATTTGAAAAAGTCATAAGAGAAGATTTATTTATTTATATATATATATATATATATATATATATATATACACACACACACACACACACACACACACACACACACACACACACACACACACAAACAAAAAAAGTTTAAAAACAATAAAGAATATATTTATGTTTATATATATATGTTTATATATATATATATATATATATATATATATATATAAAATGTTTTTTTTTTTTTTCAGCATGAACGAAACTGTTTGGACAATTTTTTAATTGTAACTTACTACATCTAATAAAAATAACCTGGTTACAGAGTTACAACAGTTTACTCGGAGTCTCACAGCAGACACGCCCCTTAAAACAGAGCATTCAAGCCAGACGGCTAATATAAGGATATAAAAATGCTTTTTATTTCTAAATTTTAAATGTAAAAATCATACTAACAATATAAGTACACCTAAGGAAACATTAAAAAGCATTTAAAGAAAAGGAAATAATACAGGTCATGGGACCTTTAAAGTTAAGTCAGGTCTGTATTTAGTTAGGTTAGAATA
The DNA here is from genome assembly GCF_963082965.1 of Carassius carassius. Classification (NCBI taxonomy): domain Eukaryota; kingdom Metazoa; phylum Chordata; class Actinopteri; order Cypriniformes; family Cyprinidae; genus Carassius; species Carassius carassius. The sequence goes on from NC_081798.1 coordinate 17,138,385, forward strand.
CACTTGGTGTGATGTTTTGATCTGGTGCAATGAAAAATGCATTTTAAGTCTCCATATAGCTCTGGAGCCAATATTTACATGAGCCATGCTCATCATTCCTGCGCGTGCAGAGATTACAGTTCCGACGTTTATGGGCTAGAAAGAGGAGGGGCTGATCAAAACACCACAACACAAATCACCACCACAACATAAATCACAATGCACAATAAACCAATTACAAGAGAAACGACATATTCAAACTTGCATAAACACCGCACCGATGTTTAACTACAGCACACATATAAGGCACTAGACACGTGTTTGACAGAAGTGCGTCAGCAGGGCAGGAAACAGGCCTGCACACATGCTCTCAACACACTGACGTTTTTGCACAACACGGCCACATCCTTCCCAGAAACAGGTGTCAACTTCAACAAAGTGGGGTCATTTAAATCGAATTTGACCCTCTTTTTAAAAATCGACTGGTTTGCTTAATCGATATATGCATGCCTCATTACCTCGTGTAAATATGAATTGAAATGTCCGGATTGTGGATGTATGACAAGAATGAATCCAGATGTCCCTTTCGATGTTATTGTTGAGAAGAACATCGTCCTTGCCACGGTTCCATGTTGGCATTTCTTACGGAGGCCTGTCACATGACACGCGGGCGCGGATCCGAGTCCTCGCTTCTGATTGGTTGCGTGGCGGGGGCTCGCCCCAAAACGAGGTACGTCATTGGTTAGTGTAAAATTACTCATTAATTATTTATAAGAATATGAAAAACATCCAACGAAAGCAAAAAAAATGTGAATAATAATAAATCAGGTCTTGATGCATTTCTTGATTGTTTTGCATGCAGCATTTACAAGCAAAATATTTAGCCCATTCAAACCCGAATTATGTTCCAGAACCACAGATACAAAAGTTTTAAATGCAGCCATAGTTATAATATAAAATAATAATAATAAATCGAAAATGCATAATCCAAATAGTTATTTCAAGAAAATTTCAATGAAATGTTTGAAAGTTAAATGATACATTTTATAATTAAAAAAATATATAGTTATCAGAAATATCATGAAAATACAGCTATTTACTGCTACCTACTTTATTTATTTATTTGTGTATTGTTTGTTTAATTATTTATTCATTCATATTGTCACAGAAAAAAAAATACAAAATCAAGTTGATTCATAAAGTCTGTTTATTTATTTATTATGCATAATGAATTGGCCGAAAAAACAATAATTGAAAGAAAAGGAAAAAATTAAGAAAAACATGGAAATATATGAGACCTGAGTGAATGATGGAGCAAATATGGGTAAATATGTCTGTGCTGGAAAAAAAAGGGGAAAAAAGGGGGAAAGCAACTGCTATAGAGACACTAGATGGCAGTAGTTGATAAAGAACTGTCTGATGCCACCCATCACAAGTCAAGAGGTGGCTGGCTATGCTATGGCTAAAAATTATATTATGCTAGTCCTTACATAGCCAGACCTCAATTATAAAATGCAGCATAAGTTTATTAGATTTTATTTTAATGAATTTAGTTGCAAATAGCTTTTATCTTTTAGATTAAGGTGCTGAAAGATAGCAACATTAGGCTATATCTTAGAACCAAAACAAAAAAGTACCTAACTATAGAGACATTCTTTGATATTAAATCCTATACATAGAGATATGTGTCTACCAAAACAAATGTGTTATAAAATATTATATAAATAAACCATTAAGATCTAAATCATAAGGGTTGTGTCACAATATTCAAAACCTCAAACTCTTACTCATCTTCACTTTAAACATTCAGAATGTTTACTTTTCTGCACTTCGATACACCCAAATCTTCTAATACTTCATTGTTACTTGTGTAATTGCTCTCCTTAATAGGTACACAATTGTGCAATATTGCAAATATAATATTGTAAGCCACATGTTATGTAACAATAGTTCTGTCAAATAATTTAAGGCTCAAATAACGTAAATGTATGACCATATATTGTTTGCCGACTATATACAGCAAATTGTTTTTCTAATAAATTACCTGTATGCGTTCAATCGCACATTGCCATCTCTCTTTTCAAAAATAGTAAACAGAACCAGCTGCCTTTTATAGTGTTTGTCACTATCCAGAGGCTGTTGCTGTGTTGGTAACATCTCAGTCATCTCGTATCAATGTCCGCTCTCTCAAAGACGATCTTACTGGAGAAATACACAGCCACCAGACTCAACAGAGATGCACAGACCATGTATACAGTCACACTCTGGAAGAGCTGCACGATGGAGCCCATAAAGAGGGACGGCAGCACCTGAGACAGCAAGTAGGCACTGTCTAAAATGGCGATGTCTGTGCCCATGCCTCTGACGGCTGAAGGTTGTGGTTCCAAGGTGATAGACACATGCATATCAAGTGATTGTGAGTTTTTTATATTGCTCTGGAAGGGTATTGCACCTGGATACCCATTGACACACCCATTAGTTCTTTTCTGCTTAGTCGAGGACGGCGTCTCTGATCTGATTAACATTAGATCATCCTCCCTGCGAGGAATTTTGCACCTCTCGCTGGAGAAAAACAGCTAGAAATTGAGAAGTGCAGCTGGTTAGGATAAAAACATTAACGTGGAAGTCATATGAATGCATAAGGTTTTGTTTGGAGTCATTACCTGTGAATTTGAGTGGTACAGGCATGTGAGCGTGTATGGCAGAATCTGCAGGGTGCAGAAGGTGTATCCTGTAGCAGCGGCCATGATGGTGACTAGTATAATGTTGTGGGATACGGTCATAACTGCTGTACTCACAGCCAGCAGGATCACGCTGCTCAGGTACAGCTTTCTGACTCCAACACACAACACCATACGCTCCATAAACAATGAGAAGATCACAGAGGTCACACACTGGAGGAAAAGACCCAGGCTGGCCATTCTCACACCTGGAGTACCATAAAAATAACATCAACATATTTAGATTACATTTATAAACTTTTACTATAGTATATTTAGTAATATATGTATATGAATAATAATTCATAGTAATAAATTAATTCTCTAGATCTATGGTTATTAAAAGTAATATTATTATATTAATACTTTATTAATAATCTATTAATAATAATGGGAATGTGTGTGTGTGTGTGTGTGTGTGTGTGTGTGTACTTGTTTATGCTACATTGTGGGGACAATGTACTATCCCCACAAGGATAGTAAAACCTGAACTTGTGATATTGTTGGAAATAATGGCACGATCTATAAATGATAAAAATAAATGATTAAAAATAGTAAATGATCTGAAAGTGTAACAAAGCAAACAGGTTTTCTGTAAGGGGTAGGTTTAGGGTTAGGGGATAGATAATATATGTTTGGTATAAATGTAATTGAAGTCTATGTAAAGTCCCCTCAGTTCACAGATACAATTGTGTGTGTGTGTGTGTGTGTGTGTGTGTGTGTGTGTGTGTGTGTGTGTGTGTGTGTGTGTGTGTGTGTGTGTGTGTGTGTGTGTGTGTGTGTGTGTGTGTGAGTCTGTGCGTGTGTGTGCTATGAATGAATTTATTTTGCAAACACTAACTGAAATAAATTAACTGTGAGTACAGTCTCATCTTGAATATAAACATATTTTGTTTTGCTGCACTGGTAGAGATTTCTTTCCAAACTTTCGTTGTTTAAATGTAAAGCAAGTGAAGAAACAGTTGCAAGTGCAGTAAGGTGACATACACTCTTATTAAAGATACACTCTCAGGAAAAAAGGTACAAAAGCTGTCACTGGCGTGTACCTTTTCAAAAGGGTTAGGTTACATATCTTTTGTACCTTTTTTACCCCTAAAGAGTACTGCCCCAGTGAGAGATTTTGTACCTTTTTGTCTTTTGCCATTCTCTTTAAACAGGTTAATACGATATGCAGTGTCAGTATTTTTGAGATATATATTTGTTATGTATATATTACAGATAAACCTGCACCTTCATCATAGCGTATCCTTCCCGAGGAGCCTGGCTCATCACTGGGAACCCCATTATATAATCCCTCTCCGACAAAGTCCGTGTAGAAGAGCATAAAGGACATAAGTGCCATCCAACTGCACAACTCAGCGACAAACAGCCTTGCAATGACTTTTGGCATGCGACTGCACAGCAAGTAGATTCGGGGAACCACAGAAAGGAGACTAGAGAACGTCCTTCGCAAAAACAGAAATCTAGGGAATGCCACACGAGGGCAGCAGCAAGTCTTCAGGTTTTCATGCCTTCTGGGAACCTCAGCGTTCCCCAGAAGTTTTCGTCCCGTCTGCTCCTCAGAGATGAAGGCCATACCCATCAAACAAGCAATAAAAATGAAGGTCAGAACAATGTAGATGAAGGCCTCTTGTCCACCCAAGTAGACCACGGTATCTGAAGTGGTCCAGTCAACTGCGGGCAGCAGGTAGCCAATGCATCCGCCGAGACTGAGCATGAGGGAGTAGACGGAGAAAGCCATGCGACTCTCCTCTTCTCCAGGAAAGAGGTCAGAAACCAAGGCCTCCAAAGGTGTGAAGCAGGCCTGACCACAGAATTCCATCAAAGAAATTGCAAGGACCAGCAGCGGGACCTCCAGCCAGTGCCGCTGTTGTTTTGTGAGCAGGGTGACGAGGGTGGACGTCTGCGGGATGATCAAGAGACCGAGCAGGACACCCATGCACAACACCCATATGAAGGGACGTCTGCGACCATATTTACTTCTCAAGCTATCACTCGCCGAACCAATTAGAGGCACAGCGATCAGCCCCAACACAGGTCCCACAGCTGAAATAAAACAAAAAAATCATAAAACATCAAATGTAAATTCATTTTATGGATGTGAGTTTCTGCTAAATCTATATTGTATGGCACTATTTTGTTCTGTAAAAAATGTTATACAATACATTACAATTTATTTAATTTCATTACAATATATTAAATTACTAAATCATTTTATTTATTTGTAATTATTGAATACTTTATAATTAATTACTGAAAAAAAACACATAGTAGCTACAATATAATATTTTTTTAAATGATACATACAGCTGTCTGTAGCCTATACTTTAGAAAAGAGGCCCCTCACAGGGAGATCAACATATTTGGGTGTTCTTGGCAATAAAACGTTTAAAAGCCCAAGGAATAGAAGTGACAATGCATTGACGTGGAATTCGCGGGTCAGTAATTGATTCAAATGTTACCATAAATATGTGAACTTGATGTATGTTACGCAATCGTGAAAGAATTGAACAGTTTCCATGTTAAAATGCGTCACGTTTCAGAAACCACCAGTCTGGCGGATTTGATTAATTTTAGTTCACTCAGTAAAAGATTCGGCAGACGGATTTGCCAGTTTGGTTCAAATCAAAAGAACCGGCTCATTAGAACCATGTAGTTCGTGAATCGATCAACGCATGTGTCGTTTATGGTACGTTTGTTTTTAAGTCAGCGTTCAAGGAGCGTTGAATAGCGCTTTTGGAAACATGGCGATACATCTTCTTACGTAATGTACACTACAGACCAAAAGTTTGGAAACATTACTATTTTTAATGTTTTTGAAAGAAGTTTCTTCTGCTCATCAAGCCTGCATTTATTTGATCAAAAATACAGAAAAAAACAGTAATATTGTGAAATATTATTACAACTTAAAATAATAGTTTTCTATTTGAATATACTTAAAAAAAATAATTTATTCCTGTGATGCAAAGCTGAATTTTCAGCATCATTACTCCAGCCTTCAGAGTCACATGTAACATCCAGTCTATCACATGATCATTTAGAAATCATTCTAATATTCTGATTTATTATGAGTGTTGGAAACAGTTCTGCTGTCTAATATATTTGATGAATAAAAGGTTAAAAATAACTGCATTTATTAAAAAAAAAAATTATAATAATATATATTCTAAAATATATTTTCTTTACTATCACTTTTTATCAATTTAACACATCCTTATTGAATAAAAGTATTGATTTTATTTAAAAAAAAAAGAAAGAAAAAAAATTACTGACCCCAAATTACTGACCAGTAGTGTATATTGTTATTACAAAATATTTATATTTTAAAAACATAGCTTTTTACTTTTTATTCATCAAGGTATCCTAAAAAAGTATCACATGTTCTGAAAAAATATTAAGCAGCAGAACTGTTTCCAACTTTGATAATGAATCATCATATTAGAATGATTTCTAAAGGATCATGTGATAATTATCCTACAAATTCAGCTTTGCATCACAGAAATAAATGATAATTTAAAGTATAATAAATTAATATATCAATATATCACAATATTACATTTTTTTCTGCATTTTTGATCAAATAAATGCAGGCTTGATTAGCAGAAGAAACTTCTTTCAAAAACATAAAAAAATATGTGTTTTCAAACTTTTGGTCTGTACTGTATATATGTCCTTTAACAAACTTGTTATCTGTATTTCACAACTCATATTTTACATATTTCTGATGAAGTATGAATTCAGAAGTATTCTCATTCTTTGCACAAATCGTGTATTTCTTCACGTGCCCGCCATTTCGAAACCTTGGAGCTCACGATAAGTCATTCCAGCACCTTCAAAATATTTGGTTTTCACACCAGATCTTTAATAACTAGGCCACACCACTGATCTGTAAAAAAAAACAGCTTACCCAGTACCATGGTCATGAATCGTTCTTCCACCCCTGCCTCCAGCAGCAGCGGTGGGATGTAGATGGTCCCAGCAGCCAAACATACCTCCAGACCACATGTTAATGTATTAATCAAGAACAACTGCGAGATCCTTCCATGCATGTCCAGATGATCCACTCTTCACCTCTCCAAACTCTGCAGTGATGAGAGAAGATGTTTAGCCAAACTGGAATATTCTTACATTAAAGCACTTTCTGATGTCGGTTACATGCTCTTGCTCACACAAAGCTACCAGAAGACTTTAAATATTGTGAATTATATGGTTCTTTTCTCAAGAATTTCACATTGCCTATGAATGCTTTCTATTTTCCAGTCTTGTGATTATGACCGTTGACAGCAGGATGTGTGACAGAATATTACACCCCTTTAGTCAACATATGTGTTTGTTTAGGACTATAAAATATTGATGAGTTTCTTAGCACTCAGCTGATGATCTTTGACTTTAGCTGTGAGGAACAGTATGTACTGATCTGTGTACGTCAATAATGATTGAACATGGCCTTACTTGTGATAAAAAATGTAAAAGGCATGACAAGAATAAACAAAAATGGCAAATGTAGCAATCATTTCAGCAGTGTAGGCAATTTCTTCAGTTTCAGTTTAGATTTGCTTGTGACTTCTGGAAGGCCGCTGGTTTTATTTCTCAGATCTCTCCGGTATAACAGACTCATGGAATATTTGGCCATGGTTTGGAGAAATCTGAGTTACCTGTTCAGTCCACGCTGATGTGATTTACAAAAGTTTTCGAATGACACATGTCTGTATGTAGTCAATTTAAGGAAAATCTCCTGTTTCACTTAATAAGTGAATCTCACGAAAGCTGGTAAGTACAAGGAAATGAAGCATGTTTTTTTTTTGGGATCATTAAGAGTTTTTATGCTGTGAAATACTTTCATGTCAATTAAGAACAGAGATCTCATTATTGTTAATGTTATATATATATACTGTATAGGTGATTTTAGCACTCAAGTTTTAATATTTTTTATCCTTTTGTTAACTGCTGCAATTTCAAAAATGACAGAAAAGACATACAAAAAGTTACTTTTGTTACTTACAGTACATAAAAATAATAAACATCACAACTGCTTGAAACAGTGATAACAATGAAAGTTTTTTTTTAGCAGCAAATCAGCATATTAGAATAATTTCTAAAGGATCATGTGACTCAAATAATTAAATTACATTTTAAAACAAATTACAATAGAAAAGTTATTTTAAATTGTAATAATATTTCACAATACAACTGTTTTTACTTTATTTTAAACCATTTTTTAAATCAGTATTTGTAATCAAATAAATGCAACCTTGGTGAGCATATACTTCATTTAAAAGCATTGACTAATTTTATCCAAACCTTTTCTATATTAGTGTATATCTTAAAAATGCACCATTCATAATTTTGAAATATGACTAAATTATGTACAGAAATAGTGTGAGGTCACTTAAGTTCAGAACCTTCTTGTGAATATTACTTGTTCATTAACAATAACTGCTAACTTCCTCATGTCACAGCACGTTGACAGATTATTGGGAAGGAAGGAGAAATGTCTTTATGCACAACATGTGCAAACACATTTGGATTTAACCTTTAGGAGTGACACTCTTTTATTTTGCTGTAAGCCACATACACTGGATTCCTGCCTCAGCTGAGAGTACAAAGTCTTAAGTATAAACTGAGTTGAACATAACTGAGCCATGAAAAGGTTTTAGACAGGATAAAGCACTGAAGCACGTCACATCTTACCTGATGCTGCCTCTGACAGGGAACTTCAGGTCCTGGAAAAAAAAAAAAAAGTTTCTTATATAGATATTCTGAATACACCTGTTTAAGGATAAATTTAACAAGCATTTTAACATTTAAATAATATTATTCTAGCCTAATGAATAAAAATATAATTTTTACTGGTTTGTAAAGGAATACAAAAACAAAATAATCATTGGTATTTACCCAGTTACATATGACATTTAAAAAGAATAAATTAAAACTATAATAAACAACAATATAAAGACAGTGATCTATTTGATAAATATATGGTTTTACAGCAACATGGGCTTCATAAGCTATACATGATCAATTATTCTGTTACAAAAAAAATAAAATAATAATAATAATAAATAAATCAATAAATAAAAATAAAACACACACATAGACAGAAAACAACATTTGAGATACTTGCATTTCATTTCCATCTGTAAGTGTCAGCTAGTGATGTGATCTCCTGTTACTTTAACTAATCCCATGTGAATGTGAAAGTGCAGTGACATCAGCAGAAGTTTGAGAAGCTGTGCAGGAAGTGGGTGGGATGAGCTGTGAGAACACACACGTCTGGAAACCACATCACAGAGACTGTACTCGATCTTCAACATTTTTTCTGGGTTTGCAGCAGGTCATGAATTAAAGCCATTTAAGTCCAACAGGTGTGTCTGTTTTTATAGAATAATTTCCTTTAATGAATTATTAACACTAAATGGGATATGACGATTTGCTCTACCTGTTTACACTGTCGGTCATCTGTCTATCTAGCTATCTGTCTGTCTGTCTATCAATCCATCTAACCATCCATCCATCCATCTATCTGTGTCTGTCTGCCTTTCTTTCTATCAATCATCATTCATCTGTTTTTATCGTTCTATTAAATAATATTGCAGTGCCAAATTAATTTTAGGAGTATAAATATTCGGTGTACTCTCTTAATGAATATTAATGACAAACTGCATGTAACTGTACAAGGTTTAGATGGACTTTAGCATGTCAGACGTTAAGCACCCACCCATTGGAGGAAAAAAATGTTGATGGTTCAGTTTTTTTTTTCCTTTCGAGAAATCCAAAATACCATTGCATACGTCAAATTTCAACACCTTTTTAGTAAAATGAAAGAATCTGCGCCATTAGAAAGAAGTTTCTTCTGTTTGAGCATATTGGAGCAGCTGTTTCACATTTACAGGATCACATATTTACATTTATGCATACTTTTTACATTTATGATACTTTTATTAATTATTAATTTACTTTTGATTATTTGAACTACTGAGAAGTATTTATTTATTTTAACTATTATTTAAAAATATTTGATAAACAGGAAATAAGAAATGCTTTTTGGACCCAGAAAACATTGCAAACACCTAATGGTTAAAAGTCTTGTTGGTTTCTCATTTCATGCAGACTAACTTGACATTTTCACACTCTTTGTTTTACACCTTCAGTTTTTTTTAAGTCACTCTTAAACTTCCCTTTTTCCAGAAACCTATTTATCATACTCACACTCATAATGTAATCTGAGGGCACCTTTAAGGAGAAATATAGAACTTATGTAGAAGTAATAGAACTTATGACGTTCCAGGAAGTCCCTTATATGGACAAAGGCATCCAACTATGGCAATAACTGAATAAAATGTGGGTATAGACAAAACAATAAACATACAATTGCTACAATATATGATTTATCTGTGTTCTTCAAGCCATCTTGGGTCTTTTTATACGAATATAATATACTTACAATGCAATTCTATCAATTTACAGAATAATACAGACCTAGGCCTAACTAATTCCTTAGTCATGACGACATCGCCATTCTTCTTGCTCTTGATACACCAATAGGTTGAAAAATGTGCGTAGTGTTAAGAAATAATAGCCTATTGATCATGTGTATATATATATATATATATATATATATATATATACACACACACACATATATATATATATAATACCAGAAACATCTACTTAAAAACGCACAAATGTGGCTTGCACGTCTTGACTTGCACAGATTTGACAACACTGCCATCATGTGTTGGAATCTAGTATCGCGACTGCTGACGACTTGATATGTATGGAAACACAGATAGCATATCTGTGTTTCATAACACACACCACTCCAGTCCAACAAGGTATTGTGAAACAAAAATCTGCATGTTTGTAGGAAACAACTCCAATGTTAAGACTTTTAAACTCTAAACCAGTTTTCAGATTTCTGAAATTAAGGATGCTACATTTCTCCTCTACGTCTTGGATAGCCTAAATGAGAGTAAATTCTATTTTTTGGTAGTTCTATTGCTTTAAGATTGCGTTTTTTCGGTGACACAAACAAATGGAAACCCTCTGAGGAAGCATTAAACTTGTGCCGTTTCTTATTGTTCTCACCATTTTAAGACAAACTAAGTTGAAACGGTTGAATAATGAAAACATTTATGTGATATTCACACTAAACTATCATAGTATTACATATAAAACATTAAAGAAATGCGGATCTCAAAGGAAGATGTTGCACAAAAAGACACCAGTACAAGAGTTTCTCATTAAAATGAAGATACATTTTATTTCTTTTCTTAAAAAAACAAACAATACAAAAAAAAAAAAAAAACATATGAGGAAAAAAAAAAAAAAAAAAAAAAGAAACAAACCTAAATCAAGCACAAAAAAAACAATTCATACATTTTTGGACAGCTAGGTTAAAAACCAATTTATAGACAGCACGAGTGGAAAATTTTCAGAGATGCCTGGCAGAAAGGATCGAACCTATTCAGAATGCCATGTATGCACTGTAGACAGAAAAGCCCCTTGAAATGCATCATGGGATATACATCATGTGTCTGAAATTAAAAACAAGCAGCAACAGAAATATATATTTAATGAGCAAACACACATAAGGTATGAATAGTACAATTCTTCTCCATCCTCAGAGTGCATATATGCCTCTCTGTCACATCTGATCCAGGACTGAAGAAAAACCACATTGGACTTTTTAAAACATTATTTGCTCAGCTGAAGAGATCCCTCAACAACAGCAATACAATCTCGGACAAAAACAGGTACAAGTCCCGGTTTCTGAACGTTTAGCTTCACGGTACAATAAAAAAAAAAAAAAAAAAAAACCAAAACAGGCTTTGTAAGGCAGAAACTGTGAGCAAGACTCTAGATTCACATTTCTCGTGCAATTAACCGTTTTAAGGGCCGATCTCAGAACACTCGCTGCGTGCCTCTTAAGAGAGAAGAGATGAAAGCATTTGTACTGCAGCCTTTTTACGAGATGATCTGGTGGACGAAAAAAAAAAAAAAGCCACGCATTAAAGTTCAGAGTGAAATGAGCATGAATCTAGAAATATTCCAGGTTCGAAATAAGCTTAGCTCAATGGATGAAATCTGCAGAACAGACTACCACAGAAAATAATTCAAAATCATATCTCAAACATATGCACTTACAAGGGAGCAAACCTTGTACTGTTGCTGTAAAGACTTGCATTATAAGTGCACAGCAAACTGAGGTACAAATCTTTAAGATTTTCGGTAAAAATTCTGCAGATTTCATAAACAGAACTTGACCTTTTTAACCCAGAATATTCTATTCAAAACAGTGACAACATTATGGTTTATATTACACAAAACGAGACAGTTTATTTAAAAGGTAAAACTACAAACTGAATAGCAAACCCTTGATAAAATGTGTACCATGACGAAAGAGTCTCAAAACATGAGCTTTAGATAGCATTATTTTCCATCTTCAGCTGATGATCAACATGTAAAGAGCTGCAAGCGCATGTGGAATAAATACAAAACGAATCCTGGGATAAGCAGGACCCTGACCGCTAGTATCAAAACAAACGCTGTCAACTATTACGAAACTTTCGAACAAACGGCTTTCTAGATAGTCACTACACAACAAACGCATCGGATCTCATTCAGGAAACGCTGTTGTAAAACTTCGCAAAACTATTCAAAGGTAAATTGCTGTATTTTGTGGTAAGTTTCGCAAATGCGGTTTTACAAACAAACTGAATGCAACAACACGGTGCTTGTTGATAAAAAACAAGCACAATCAAATCAGCTGTAACAGTTTGTAAACAATTGTTTATCGCCCTCAGTTGCGATACTTTACACACGAATGGTTTTACGAACATTTTACACAGCAATTCATTTTATGAACGAGGACCATCAGCCGCAACAATGCAGAGTGAACCCTACGCTTTATACAGGTTACGGAAATAAACAAGCTAAAGCATTTTGGGAGAATTCGGTCATGTGATCACTCTGGGCGAGCAGCGACGCTACTTGGTTTGGAACGATGGGCTTCCCTCAAGATTATATACCCATAAATAAACAGACTCAGACACATTTTACTCAATAATATATATAGATATATACGCTCACAAGTTCTGGGAAAATGTCCTTCGCGATATGGAAATTATAGAAAAAAAAAAAAAGTTCAAACCGTTGAGCCAGGCCACAACAGACACTGAAAAAACTCTGAAAAGCAAACAAACTTAAAAAAAAAAAAAAAAAAGAGAGTGTAAAGGGAAATAGAATAAAGGGACAAGGTTAGTAACATGGCTAGTCTTCCCCGGATTGAGCCTCCTCTTCTGAGCCGTCCTCTTCCTCATCTTCTTCCTCGTCTTCAGGGGCTTCATCCTTCGTCTTTTTGGATGGAGGAGACTCCTTCTTCTCCACCTCTTCTTCCTCCTCCTCATCTTCAAGAGGGCTCTCGGGTTCCTCGTCATCTTTGGGCGAGGATTTCTCCACTGCTTTAGCCGAACTCGGGCGACCTTTCCCTTTGCCTTTCATAGGGCTGGGGTTCACTGAGGGACAAACAAACACGTTTATAAAGTTTGGGGTGATTAGGATTTTTATTTTTTTGTTTCATTCAGGAAGGATAAAGGTACAAAAGATTTCTATTTCAAAAATGCAGTTCTTTTGAACTTTATTCAAAGAATTGTGAAAAAATTCAAAAAGAAGCAGCAGCAATTGTTGTCAATATTGATCATAATAAGAAATGTTTCTTGTGCATCAGATCAGAATATTAGGCCATCCCTAAAAATATTTTGGTTTGCAGTAACATTAATAATAAAAAAAAATTAAAAAAAAAGGGACGGTAGGTCGGTCTATATATTTTTTTTCAAGTTTCAATGTAAAAAAAAAAAAAAGAACATTTTGGTGATGACGTAGGTATGAATTTAAACAAATTAGCATATTGTGACGTCACTGACTGGGTCTTCAACCCGTGCCTTCGGGCGCATAATTGCAAACCTCATTTTGATGCAGGCTATATAGACCACAAGCAGATTTAAATCTTTGTCAAAAACATGTTTATTGCATGAATTTCAGGTGAGAAGAAAAAAAATGAGGTACTGTTATACTGTTTTACTTGCATCCAACGCTAGGTATCAATGCAACCTACAAATGAGAGACTGTTTACTTTGCTTTCTTGGGTTGTCACTTTTGTGAAAAAAAAATCCTGTTTGATTTGAGTGACAAGTGTTCATTGAATCGATTGTAAAAAAAAAAATTGTATGTCTAAAGTTTTATATGGCAAATAGAAGCGTGAACAGGAGCAAATTTTGGTAAGTATTCTGATTAATGATCTCCCTTGACTTTATACCTCCACGTCCCCTCGATATGCTCATAGACAGTAAAAGATTGTCTGCGAGCTTCTCCTCCTGTCCATACGGTAATTTCTCTACTGTGCGACAGAGTCGCTGGTTATGACGCAATCATTAGCCTATTTTTTACAAAAACGGCTTCTACGGGACCATAACGTAGGATACAAGGTAATGGAGCCTTTTATACAGTTTCGTGTTTCTTTAGAAATAATTAATGGACAAATGGAGTCTTTAAACGCCTCAGATGTAAAGTTATTCGCTGTCAAAGTGACGCCAAAATGAATGGGAGTCATTGGAATGCTAACAGCAGGTGGGGGTCCGCTAGCCAATGGCGGCGCCCAGGGGTGCTTCAAAAAAATATGAAACCCTGCCCCCCTGGTCTACACAACTTTTAAAGGCGGACGAGCTCGACACGCAGTATCTGCGGTCTCATCTTTCACCTCGTGTACGCGCATCGTCCGCGCGGTCTCAAAAAATGCCCGCACGGGGATAATGAAAAGGACATAATGCAGAAAGTGTGCGGACGGCAGAAGTATACTTGATCTTTATCAGTGGCGCACGAGATGCGATGATGTATGTGGCATTGCATTATAAGGTTATGTTAGCCTATCCAGTTGAATACACTACAAAAAAAAAAAAAAAGAAGATCTTGTTTACATCAAAACTGAAACCAAGTCGTTCACACAGAACGCATATTTCGTGCATTTTCTAGAGGGACACCGTCGCACAAGAGAGCCGCATGTTTAGAAAGACATGTAAAATTAATGGATTTAATTTAATTTTCTAAAAATATCTCGAAACTTTATGTTGGGTTTTTGTTCCCCATCCCACTGCATCTCATGTTTTTAAATGTTTTTAATTATTTTTAAGTTTTTAATTAATAATATTTAAAATATTTTTTTAATGAAAAGTATGTTGTTTTTTCACAGTCATGTATCCTAATTCTTTGAATAAACATGCAGTAATATTTTGCTCGATGCGCTATCTTGAGGCCTCAGAAGAGAAGCAAAAAGCTTTTCTTCACCCTAACTGAAATTTTGCATTTTAAATTCGAAAACAATTTGAATTTTGATCATATTTAAGTAAAAAATTCAAATTTCGTTTTTCAGCTATTTTGACAGCCCTGGGCGATTCTAGCCCGAATCTGTATTTGTATGAATGAGACTGTCTGAATACCGGCAGACATAGGCGGAAATCTCGGGGGGTTCGGACCCCCCCATCTGAGGGTTGTCCCCCCCTAAAATATAATTGAAATGTGTATTGTAAATAATATAATGATATATAGTTAAACTAATTGTGCAAGTAGTAAAACAAAAATGCAAACGGAGCAACAATAAAAAAAAAAAGTTTTAAACATCTCGAGTTCCCCCTGCTTTGCCTCACAGTGCTTTGGTCCACTGCCTGCTCCCCTTTTACCTCACCACCACTGACACACATTCCGGTGCGAGAAAACATCATGTTTCAGTAGTTGTGGAACTAGTCAAGCTTACTTTATTCACATTAAATATCAAATGATGTGTTTATTTAATATAGAGGAAGCTGAGTCATTAATAAATCGTGTCCAAAAAATATTAGAGTACCAATTTACTTTTGTCACCGATTTACTTTTAGTCTGCGCTGTTAAGAGTTTATAACGTTTACCCTTGTTTTATACAGGCGTTTACCTAGTTTGTTCAATAAAATCTTACACACACCCATAGTGTCTGCATATACAAGTCTTGTACGTTAGATTAGACTAGTGCGGGTGAGCATTTAGATTTTCCCGTGTTCACTATGATTTAGGCGGTTTCAGTGGCAGCTCGTCGGGAGAGGCAGCTAGGCACAGTTTCCCCCAAATTTTAAGGTGAAAATGAGGAAGATTTAATGTAGATAAAATTTACTATTCGTTTCAGTTCATGTCCCAGAATGTGTATATTTTTGTTTGTAATTTCACAGTCGTAATACCATTACATGAAAGTTCCGCGCCTATCGCGAATGTGCCGAATAGCACTGAGGAGTGCTGAGAAAAGTAACATCATCTATTTTAAAATCCACGAGCCATTTATTTCATTTAATATAGTTAATCTAATATAACATCATACTAAGAGTGCAGTTGTTCTCCAGATATAAGCATAAAAAATGTGCAAACAAAAATTTTATAAACGAAGTTAATATTAAGTGCATTTTAGACACCATATTGCCTGTTTTAGCTCTATTTCACCAACGAAAAAAGTTGAAAACTTACCTACAGCAGTGACAGTAATTGCGTCTTTGAGAAACACACTGAGGAGGTGTTTCCTAACTGAATGAATCCACTTTTTGAACAAAGGAAGGCAAAGTAAGTAAGTAGTAGGCTTTCCTTTCTGTACACATATCCTTAAGTACAATTTTGCCTGTTTTATTGGTGTCCCCTTGCTTCTAAACTTGCTTGTGAGAAATGTTATGTTTATTGTCCCCCCCAACATTTAGATGAAATTTTCGCCCCTGCCGGCAGAATTCACATTTCTGTTGTAAAAAGAGAAACAGTGTACAGAAGTATTATTTGCTGTTATGCGTGTGTCTGAAGCTGCAGTTGCTGTGTGATGCGTGTTCCAAAAAAAAAAAAAAAACCTGGACGCGCTCCGAGAGAAGGTAGTTAAAATCAATTTCCTATTTTCGTTTTCAAAACTTGTGTTGGTTGATTCGTGCAATAGATTTTTGAACATAGTGACAGTCGACACGGTTTTAGACTAGACGGGAGAAGGGATGGGAAAAGATCTGGGCACAGTTTTTCCAGAACTTCGTGCCAAGTTAAAGCGGTGTCGGGCTGTTTTAATGCATTAATTGCTATTAAAATAACGTACTGAGAACAAAAATAAACACAAACACGTTCATAATTATGTATTTATTATTTTTAGTATCTTGACACTCGCTCAAGCAGCATTTTGAGCTCAGATAAGATGGTTGTAGAGCGTCCTCAGGCGACCGTTAATTTTACATCAGAATACACTAACGTTAAGCTACCTGTTATTAACCAAAAAATGTACATTTTCCACCAAATTATCATCATTTTTGTAAGTTAACAACGATGCCACCTCAGTAAATTATTGTTTTATAGTTATTGCCTACATGACATATTTTAATATAATGTAGGAAAAACGTTAAAACAGAAATAATAAAGATGTAAACTTCATCTCTCATTCAAACTCGCTCGCTCCCGCTCCCGCTTCTAGCTCGACGCTACGCATTGGATTGTGGGAAATAGTGCTTCAGCGAGTGTACATGGGTTGTATACTCGAAATCAGAATGAATTGTGGGTAAAAAGTAATGGACAACTGTAGGGAATTAAGTAGTTCACTCAGAATTCGGACAGCACTACAAAATGGCTGACACCCCATATAGTGCACTATATAGTTAGGGGTGGTGTTAGCGCAGTGGATAAGACGCATGCCTGTGGTGTGGGAGACCCGGGTTCGAATCCACTGTGAACCGCCAGTGTGTCCCTGAGCAAGACACTTAACCCCTAGTTGCTCCAGAGGCGTGCGACCTCTGACATATATAGCAATTGTAAGTCGCTTTGGATAAAAGCGTCAGCTAAACGAATAAATATAGTGGATAGGGAGCGGTTTCGGACACAGCAATAGTGTGACATCTGTTATAGACGTCACAGGTTTTTTTAAATTAAGGACGATAGCCTTCGTTTGTATGTAGGCCTAGAAAATTTATATATTTACAATACTTAAATATAATTAATATTATTTTATTGCTTTTGCATTAGTAGTTTGAAGAGTAAAAAAAAAAATTGGTCGGTCTTAATGCAAATTTACAATCGGCAAGTCGGTCGGACTAAAAGCAAAAAAAAATAATAATAATTGAGTCGGTCCTAAATTGGCAGGGTCAGTCGGGTTACGGCAAACAAGAATATTTTTAAGGATGGCCTTAGAATGATTTCTAAATGATAACACTGAACGCTAGTGTAATGATGCTGATAATTCAGCTCTGCCATTACATGAATATATTACATTTTCACATATTAAAAGGAACACTCCACTTTTTTTGACAATAGGCTCATATTCCAACTCCCCTAGAGTTAAACAGTTGAGTTTTACCATTTTTGAATCCATTCAGCCGATCTCTGGGTCTGACGGCAGCACTTTTAGCTTAGCATAGATCATTGAATTTGATTAAACCGTTAGCATCTCCCTCAAATTCATTTTCCGTCGGTCTTAGTACACGATGTAACTACAGAAGAGTCAAGTTTTAAATAGGACAAATATAGAAACTCTTTGGCCATTTTTGAGCGAGATGCTAACGGTCTAATCAGATTCAATGATCTATGCTAAGCTAAAAGTGCTACAACCAGACCCAGAGATCGGCTGAATGGATTCAAAAACGGTAAAACTCAACCGTTTAATTCCAGGGAAGTTGGAAAATGAGCCTTTTTTTCAAAACTATTGGAGTGTTCCTTTAAAACAAAAATGTTATTTCAAAATAGTACTTATTTCATAATATTACTGTTTTGAGGCATATTTTACATAAGAGTCTTTTTTCAAAAACATTAAAATAATCTTACTGACATGTACCTTGCGGCTACAGTAGTTCTGCAGTAGGTTTAATCAAACTTTAAAATATTCCTGCCTAAAGTCTTTTTTGGCATATTCCAATTCAACAGCCTCCGGCCAACAACCTTTTTAAGCAATAAATGACTTAAATTAAAAAAATTAAAGGAATAGTTGACCCCAAAATGATAACATCATTATTTTATGCTAACATCACTAACAGATAATTTCAAGCCTGTATGATATTCTTTGTTACTTGGAACACAAAAAAAGAGACATTGAAGACTCTCAGGAGTGGCAGTAGTTACCTGTGGCCTTTAGTCGGGGTTTAGGGGACTTCTTGTCCTTTTTCTCCACTCTCCTTCCTCCTCTCGGCACTACTTTTTTGCCTTTCTTTTTGGAGTGCCCATAGTCGCTGTCATCATCATCATCAACCATGAAGTCTTCGTCACTGCCTGACTCTTCTGCAACAGAGAAAATTGTAATATACGAGTGTCCAATTACTGGCTTAAGTAAAAAGGCTTATATTATTATTCAATATGTTTTACCGTGCGTTCACACCAGACGCGACTTGTGCAAATAAATCTGGCTATTCGCGCGTGAAATTAACTTTACAACAGACGCGAATTTGCATCATGGGAGGGGCTTCTGCAGTTGAGTTCACGCAGCATTGTGATTTCAACCACCATTTATTCGGATCATTTTCGAAAATATTACGGTTATCATAATATGCACTCTCAAAATAAGAGCACTCTCAACTCAACATCCTTCTGACATTCGCCACTGACTCTGAAGTCTCTTTAGTGGTTCAACATAATATATAATTCGCTTTGGGTAAATCTAACAGGTAATCTTTGGTCTTTATTCAATTCATCTATTTCTTCCAAGCAAGATCCTTTTCATTCCTGTTTCTGTAAAGTATGAATAAGTACCATACATCGGCGATGACTTTGTCCTCCATTGTTGTTTCGGATTTTCCCTCCACTCGCTACGTTATAATCACTTCACTACTAGAGCAAGCTCCTGATTGGTTAACGGGATGCAAAATTTTGCCAATGTTCAGATTTTTCAACTCGCCCGTCAAAACACCTGAAACGCTCAATTTGCGTGCATCTATCGCAAGAATTGTGTCTTTTGCGCTGCCTCATTAGCACGAATCGCACCGCAGGATGTCTATTTACATTGACTTTACATGTAAATCACTCGCGCTTAACGCTTCATTTGCGTCTGGTGTAAACGCACCAATATCTTTTGCCAGGCAAAAATCATTAGCAACTGTACGCGATGTTAATAATAATGATGCTTAATCAGAGTTTAACAACAGAGTTAAAAGCTAGCACACTTACGGTCCAGGTATGCCTGCTGTTCCTCATCCTTTTCCTCATCCTCACTGCCTCCATCTCCCAGAAGGATTTCTCTCTGTTTGGACACGGCCTTTGAGGCAGCTTGCCTCACCTGCCTGGGTTTCCTGCTCACCTCTTTATCATCATCATCATCATCACTGTCATCTGCAGAGGAATCACAAGTGTCATGCACATCAGATGCACCCATATTTTCATTCATGCTTCATTTCTGATTTCAGCACCTGCACTCCTAAACTGTGATTGTTTTATATATTGATCACATGATCTTATTCCGTCTTAATGGGCAGTTCTTAGCCAAAATAGGACTAGACTTTATGCTGATAGCTGATAGTCTGGTGCTTCATGTTTAATGCATATTTTGTCGATCTGCAACTCACCTCCACCTCGTTTCCTCTTCAGAGACTTTTTGCCTGGCTTCTCTGCCTTTGCTTTCTTTCCCTTTTTGGCCTTTTTGTCATCAAAGTCACTTCCTCCATCTTCATCTTCCTCTTTCTCTCCAAAGTCGTTGTCTTCATCACTACCGAAATCATCTGTAAAACACAAGACTAGCGATTAATCATCTTTGTATGAATCTATAATTCAACTACCGTAGATGAAACTAACGCAATTCACCTGCTGAATCATTTTTGGATTTGGAGAGTTTGTCATCGGAGTCCTCGCTGTAAGACAAGAGAAAAGGAGACTTAGTAGTTTGCTCTTTGAAAGAAAACGTCCTCGTGTGTGGTATTTCTTTTCTAGTTATAATTAACTGCCGCATATGTGGGTCATAGTAGAAAATGGATCTCAAAAAGGTTTGCGTTCCCCAGAGATCCAAACACAAGCGAAACCAGTCATGAAATTCACTCTTTCGCACCATTTGGTACATTAAGTTATTCAAAATGCATTATTCTGATACTACTTGTTGAAACACTAAAAATAGACAGATTCTTGCCTCTCTTCCTGTGAATTCTTAGACTTCTTGTTCTTGATTTCACGAGGTGGAGCACGTATCTTCTTAGTTGTTTCTTTTTCTCTCCCATAGTCCTCATCTGGAGACAAAAACAAAGACAGATTGAACCAAGTACACAATAGCACAAACTGATTACCTAATATGAATGCTTATATGCCAATACTGAGTAAACATGCAATTAGTACTGCTGACATACATTAATACTTTTCCGAAGCTTAAGCAATGGATTTAGAGATGGTTTATTACCTGCATCGTCAGATTCGTTAAACTGGGAGTAATTCACCACCTTTCTGTTCCTGTAAGAGAGACAACAAACTGAAGAGAGTTTCCAAGCACACATTTGTGATGCGGTGCATGTGGCATTAATTCACGTTTTAAGGGCTTACAGACCATCGGAAGGTGGTCAGCATTTCTTCAGGAAACTAAAGCTCATTTAACATGCCTCGCTTCGTTATGTTTTCTTGAATTAATGATCGTTAAACAGTTCCTTAATTAGCATTTCAATGAGGGTTTCATTAATACTGCAGTCTTGTCCTATTTAACCACTCAGGCCACTCAACAGTGTTGAGATGCTTGAAGAGCTACAAGTTACTTCGAAGTAATTAGATGGATCTTTTTGGATTATAATTTCAAATACACTAGAGGGAAAATAGTGTTGAAACCACTTCAAATCAGAAATTGCTAGTAAATTTGACAAATAGTTACAAAGAAATGGCAGGTAACACACAATTTTTTAACTATTGAGACCGAAACAGTATTCTCTCCTATTATTCACAAAAAAATCAATTCAGATAGCACACGATATTATACAGAATACAATATATTTTAAACGATTTTAAAATGCGCAGGAATGTTGTCCTTCACTATTTCCTTTTCATCAGAAATAATAATTAAGCTTGCGAAATCAGTTCGGCGGAAATGTCTAATTTACACGTTTATTAGTAACAATAGTTAGTACTGTCAGACTCTTTTCATAATCTGTGTTTTAATAACAGATCTTATTCAAGTTTTATTGTAAAAACAGTATCTTTCGCCAATGGTGGATGTTTGGGAGGGCAGCGCGGGACCATTTTAAAGTCGATACATGATGAATGCGTGAAGGATTTCATCTTTTGTAGATAAAAGTAACACCTAGCCATATATACTAATCTGCTGTTGTCGTTTGAACTCAAAATGTGGAGATTAAATATCAAATTTTGATATTTTTGGGGTATTATGGGGGAGGTGTGGTCGCTCTAAACCACCCCGCCCCCCTCTGACGTCACCCGCGTCGTGTTAATTTAACGGTATCAAAAAATAAAAAAATCCCTCAAACGTGCTTCCATGTTCAAAAACACCAACGGGCTTTCGCGACCCATTATTTCTGCATCACTGAGAGATTTGCGCAAATATGTGCGCACAACAGGTTACAAAATCACTAGAGAGGGCCAACGAGCACCTTCAGAGGGGATTTATTACCCCTCCTGACGCTTTGGCGAGGATGAATGGGAAGCCATATTCTCACAAAGAAACACAAAACCTTTGAGAGTTTCTCACACAACACGTATATATTCTGAAATTTAAGTAGGTGATGCACAAGCAACATCAGATCGCAGAATCCTCGTCTAACGTTAGCCATAAATATAAAAGAGACAGTCCTCCGCCACTGGGAAGGGGACAACGAGCAAAATACATTCACGTATGAGCAAAAAAAACGTTACGAAATCGAGCTCTAAACAAGAAGCTAAGGACGCCTGGCACATGCGTGAAGCCCAGGACTCAGCAGGACGGACGGAAACAAACGTACCTCACTGGTCTTGCCATTCTGCAGGAATACTGTAGAGGTTAAAATTGTGAAAGAGCAGAAGAAAATGCAGACGAAATGTGGTATTTTAAAACACAAGAGGGCTAAAGGAGACGTCGCCAAACCAACGCCCTCTCCTTGTGGTAAAAAATGAAACAATGCGGGAAACACTCCTGCTCTACGAAAGTATTTAGTTTAAATTGTACCTTCAGCTACTCAAAATGGTGAATAAAACAAACTGAAACTGCAGCCTTCGCTCAACCTAACGATTGGAGGGTGGGCGGGGAATTGTTGTTTAAACCCCGCCCACTCGGCCGGATTTGCCCAGAGGGCGACGCTATTGGTCAGTTTGAACGAGTGTTTGATTTGGGATTGGGTTTCGCGGCTGTCGATCAGACATAGGGTCTCCAAAGCAATTACCCTCCCCCTCTTTTGCGGATAGGTTGAAACATCATGGCTCAGAAACAAAAAGAGGCCCTTACGATATGCAAGACGTCCCAGTTTAAGTGTAGACCAACTTTGTTTCGTTTGAAATTAAGTTAATATAAATTAATAAGTGCTTTAAGTAATGGAAACCCCCAGCGTATTCATTTTTTGCCGGATAATGGCCTAAAATGGGATTTTAAGTAGACTATTACTGCAAATATATTGATAGTAATGCTAACGGTAAACATTCCTAATATTGCTTAACCCTGATATCATATTCCATTATTTAAATTCATATGATAAGAATGTTAATGTTCATTATTATTTGAATGAGAAATCATGTAAATAGATATTTTACTTCCCTCATCATTCCAAATGATGATTCTCAGTTATGAAGAAATGCTGTAAACCTAATCTAATGTGCCCAGACCATCTCCCCTCAGCTTTGTTTGCTGTGTTTTGTTTGATCAATTGACATTGTGTCTCAGTAATGATCTTAGTTTGTTGTTCTTTCAGTTTTTTTCTCTTTCTCTGAAATAAAGTTTGTGTAAATTAATATGCGATTTGAGAGCATAGAAAAGAAGGGGTTTAGAAAGGTTTAAGACCCACAAAGTATTGATTTTAGCTGACTTTTACCCTAAAATGTGCCTCAACTTGATAATATTTGATTTTTTTGTATTGCAAATTTAATAATATATATATTTTTTAATGTCGATCTTCACTTGTTTTTATGTTATAAAGGCTTAAAACATCCACCCTTGCGATTTAGATGGAAATTAATGTGAATAGCGATGCAGGCTGCTTGATATTCAGGCTCCAGAGTCACATGACTGCAAGGCATCTGTATTCCAGCATAAGCAATGTATCAAACATATCATTTCAAAGGATTTTTATGCACACATGAAATGCAGTGACTGTGTATTTCTCTTTATTTCTGTTCCAGGAATAAGGATTTCTCCCTCTTTATTCCCCCAGTCTGGGATCCTCTCCGCTCAGCAGTTATTGAAGTGAGGAGAAGGTATGTCTCCATGGCAACCAGGTATGATTCTCGTCCATTTGATTTATTTATTTAGTTGCCCATCCATCAGTGTTTGCATTTCTTCAGCCCTCTCTAATCTTCCAAAGCATCTCCGGATGAGTTCCCGAGGATGAAATCTGCTACTATCAAGGGTCAGTCGTCTCATATGGTTTTTGTTTATTTGGATGCATGTCATCTGTTGCCACGCAACCACTCACTTTTCTCCCTGGAGGGCACACAGAAATCACATCTCTGCTGTCACAAAAAGTAGGACATGTGCAAAAAAATGCTCACGCAGGCTATAACACCATACAGATGTGGGGCCCACATGCATAAACTTGTGTTTGCTCACAGCTCATGGGCAAAGTACAGTGGAGTGCAATTAAATCACTGGCTGCTATTATACAAGGGGCTTAGAATCCTTGTCAGCACAAAAATTTATTTCATCTGGTAAAAACTACATTTTAATGTTGGTGAATCATGCAAAATATCTCAAAATGTGTCCTAACCTGCTCTCAAAATCCCCCAAAAATAAATAGAAATTTTATTTTCAATCCAGAATGTTTGTAGAACCATTCACTTTATTTGTTTGCATTGTGAGAGATAAATAAACAAAAGAAAATAATAATAATAATTATAATTATAACAGTAATAATACAATCAGTTATTTAGACTGCTGTCTGAGAAGATTGCATTTTGTTGAAGTTACTAAATAAATATATCTAAACAAATTAAGAAAATAATTTAGATGGAAAAGAGGAAAATGTCACAATGCAAAAATCCTAATTGTTTTTATATATGCATCATTTTCTTAATGAAAATTATAATTTTGATTATAGTACATATGTTTTGCCTTTTTTGTCTTCTAGGGTGAAATGTGACCTGGGCATATTTACTGAGATGCATTCAGGTATGGATCTCATAAATGTTGAGCTAATGCTTTGAATGGAAACATATATAAACCTCTTTATACTTTGGTCACAATTTTTTAAATGCCCCCAGAAAATGCCATAACTGATAGTAGCTTGTCCATTGTCACTCTACAGTTGCAAGGCTAATAAAAGCACACAAGAGGGCAGTATGGCACTGCTATGATATGATTTGCTTAGAATTTGTAATCAAGTTTTGTTTAGAGAAATTTATATTTTAATAATACGGCTGTTATGCAGTTTTAGTTTTTCCTGTGTGATCTGAGCTCATGTGCAAAACCATTGTGATTATATAAAAACTTTATTGACTGTGTAATTTCCGTATGTGGGTTCTGTATATTGTAGTCTGTTTACCTGACCACAAAAATATCTCTGTGCTTAAGCCATGCGTAAAAAATTCAGTGTCTTTATTGTACTCTACAGCACAAAATATCAAACCAAGAGCCATTTATTTGAAAGAAATTTAAAAAGTTCATAAAACACAGACACCAAAGATACTGTGAAGTTTATAAAATTGAAGTTTTTTAATTTGTCCTTAAGTTATACTGTTATATGTGGATAAAAATATCAGGGGTAACATAAAGGGTTTATATGGTCATGAAAGGAGTTGAATAGCACAAATAGGATTAGTAAGTGTTGTTCATAATGCTAATCTCATGTTTAATGTGAAATAGTTTCCCGAAAATTTAATTTAGTTTACAATTTACTCTCCCTCAGGCCATCCAAGATGTAGATGAGTGTGTTTCTTCATCAGAATAGATTTGGAGAAATGTAGCATTGCATCACATGCTCACCAGTGGATTCTCTGCAGTGAATGGGTGCCGTCAGAATGAGAGTCCAAACAGCTGATAAAAACATCACAATCATTCACAAGTAATCCACACTCCTTCAGTCCATCAGTTAATGTTCTACTGCATATTTAACAAATCTACCATTAAATCACTTCCGGACAAAATAAGAGTCCTTAATAATAACTCCTCCATCTCATGTAGTCCTCTCACATCATCATATTTGTTAAGAGCTGTTTTTGGACTTTAAATGGTGCTTGATCTGTGCATATTTCTCTCCTGATTCAGACCTGATGACTAACACTGGCGAAAACAATAATGGATCGAGGACTCGTATTTTAGCTGGAAGCACCAGGTAAAAAATGTCTTGATGGATTAGTTTCTTCCAAACCTTCAGCTTTTCACCTTCACAAGATGTTAATTGATGGACTGGAGTCGTGAAGATTACTTGTGGATTAGGCTGTTTTATATTACTGATGGCACCCATTGCACTACTTTTTAGGTCCTGTGGCGAAACCTCTGAAACTTGTTTATTTGAATGTACTGTAGTGCCTGGACTTCCATTGTAAGTGCACGCATAGATGTTGTCGAGATTATAATTTGTATTGAACCCAGGACATTTTTTGCTAGACCAGCCCCAAACTAGTACTTCCTAGCATGAACCTTCCTTGACCAACATGCAAATTTCATGCTGCAGGCTAATGCATATTAGAGGGGCACCCACTGAGTCCACACAGCTGTGTCAGGTTGTTTAGCATGTGAAGATTGGGTTGCAGGTTGCATTTAAAAGAGCAGGTATTTTCTCTGACCAACCATCATCCTCATCCTGAAACAAGCAGGAGTCCGGATGCAGCTGAACCTCTGATAGCACACTTCAGTCAGTGCTGTGGGGAGTTTATTCAAATAGATCTCAACTCCCCGCAGCCTGTTTTACACACAAATACGCAGCGAGAACCCAGTCTAGGGATTTTGAATTTTAAAACCTACTTATTTACAATCGCAGGCAGACTATTTTTGAACAAGAGCCCTGCAGAAAAACGAGAGGAGACTCGCAGTAAGAGGACGGCGGGAAAAAGTAATAATGTCTTTTTTATTGAAGTATGCCAAATTAAAGAATCAGATAGGTCGTTATACTCGTTATATCTAAATGATGGATATTTCTTAATACGAGTTGCAACTTTATTTTATGGTGTCATTTTTAATCAGGTTATGCAAAAAATGTGAAAATAGCATATAAAAGTTAACTATTACTTAGAAATTTTGTTTTCAAAAATGTTTAACACGTCATTTCCAACACAGAAATGAATTAGTAATATGAGATGGGGTGGAAAGATATATATATATATATATATATATATATATATATATATATAATTGGATGAGATTTTAAGTCCAAATGTGTACTTTTAAATATAGATATAACCCAGATATTTTTTTCACACCAACTCACTGATCATAAATCTTCTATGTTTAGCAAGAAGCTCCACACAGGAACCATTTTACTCAGATTTGCTTTGTTTCTCTTTAATCCTGAAAATAATTAGTTTCCGTGATCCTCCCCAAAACGTTCTTTAACATTATACATGAAGCAACACTGAGTTTTAATCTGCAGTAAACTCCAGATGGCTTGAAGAAGGACTTTGAAACCAACGACAAGGAATGGCAGAAAAATTAGGGGCCGCAGTGCTTTAACGCCCCGCAAAGCAACTTATTTAAATTAGAACAAAGGCGCTCCGGGATGAAACATTCTCCTCAGCCAGAAGGCATTTTAAAGCTAGAATATATTCAATGCTAATGCCTTTGAAACTTCCAAGAGAGATGTTTTAAGGAATTCTTAAGCCGTATTGAAGGGTTTAAAAACTTCCACACAGCTAGATAAAATCTTTAAATTATTAAATCTTTAGAATGTTCATTTCTAACAGTCAACTGAAAAAATGAGGCGTATAAACTATTGCTAAAAAAAGGATTCCATTAAGTCTGTACAAAAAATAAGTCTTAAAGGTCAAACACAGTACGAGCAGATATTCTCCATAAAAACTCCTTCTGATGAAGTTGTTATACCAAGGTAATCTTTGGTGGTTAGTTAGTTTACATTAATGCATTTATTGTGGATAATGCACTGCATTTTGATGTTTCCACAAGGCTAGTTGAATAAATCACTTACTAATCTTGTCTGTGCAAAGTTAAATTCACTATTTCTTCTGTCATGATTATGCAAATACCATAAAACAAAGGTTTGCTTACTTTGAACTTTACAGCTTATTGTTCAACAATACAGTTTTTTAATATGTGAACCTGGATGGCTGGATCACAAAACGAGTCATAAGTGTAATTTTTTTTTTAATTGAGATTATACGTAATCTGAAAGCTGAATAAATAAATTATGTATGGTTTGTTAAAATAGAACAGCATTGGCTGAGATATAACTATTTGAAAATAAAAAAAAAATCTAAATGTTGAGAAAATCGCCTTTAAAGTTGTCCAAATGAAGTCCTAAGCAATGCATATTAGTAATCAAAAATGACGTTTTTATATATTTACAGTTGGAAATTTACAAAATATATTAATGGAGCATGATCTTTAGTTAATATCCTTATGATTTTTGGCATAAAAGAAAAATAATTGTGAGCCATACAATGTATTGTTGGCTATTGCTGCAAATATACCCTTGCTGACTGCTTTTGTGCTCCAGGGTCACATAAAGGGCCTATGAAAACAGGATTATTATTATTATTATTTTATTTTTTTATACCCACCAGATGAAAATTGTGATCACTCCAAAAGTAATAGCCTACCAAACCTCTCACTGTTTACTTAGAGCCAATTTTCACTCAGAAATTGCAACATTTCACAAATAAGTACACAGAAAAGGCTAGTAACATTGAATTAAACATGAACTTTTGTAACAGAAAGGCTAAAAGAGTATTTTCTTATAAAACATAATTCAGTAAATCTTTTGTTTTTCGGTAGCATTAGCAATGCTTGCCTTAGTGACAGCACACATAATCTGTAGAGTCTACATATGTACAAAGCGCTGTTTAATAGAGCCAAATCCTCCTGAACTAGATCCCATATCATAAAGCTGTCTGGTTGAGATGCATTTCAAGAGCTCCCAATCTACATAATGCAAGTCAGTTGATTTTAAGCCGTTTGCCTTGGCCAGGCAAATGAGCGGCAGCTCTCTCCATATGTTCATGTGAGTAAACAGACATGGTGGATTGTGTCATAACTGTTTGTCTCTATAGACATCAGCCACCTGTTTGGGAAATCTGCTTTATGTTCTCGAATCCAAATGATAATGTGACATGTCAGGTTGTGTCAGCTGCCGCCGCCCCACCACGGCGTCACGGGTGCGTGTTTGCATGGGCATATGTGTGTTGCCTGTTCTCAGCAGGTCTTAAGATATTCAAGAAGCTTGTGTGATGCATTACATGTGACCTGGTGATAGAAATTTGAAAAAGTCTCTAGTTTTTTTTCTTTCTCCTCCTCAGTGGCGCACACTCGTCGAAAATCTGTCAACTCTGGTGTCTGCAGAGACGGATCAAAGCGGGAACAGGCAGTCAGCGAGAGGGGGAAAGAGAGAGAGATTTCGGGGTGAACCAGAGGACGCAGTCTCTTCTGTTAAACAGGGTAACCCAGTTGCTTCCAGATTGAAGAAAGCCTGCTTCTCTGTAAACATATTCAATTAAGACATCAAACTTCTAACCGTACGATGAAAAAGAATGCCGATGAGGAGAAAGACGGGTTCGGGGTCGAACTGTGTGCCTCCGCTGCTTTTCTCTGATTTAGAAACAGACTTCTTTTGATTAAATAATCATCGCTTCGTAGAAATGCAAGTTGCGAACCAGACGTGCGCATAGACACAGCTGAAATTTAATGAGCTCTGTAAGATGCCGCAGAAGTGCTGCTGTTTTTAAGACCTCTGAATAAAGCTTCTTTAGATCTGGGGGGCTCATGCTGCGTTCCAACGGTTTCCAACATCCTACTTGGAAAAGTGCAATAGAATGCCACAAACCAGACTTCCAACTGTGAAACCAGAATTTGGATCAGCATACTACTCTTACTATTTCTTCTATATTTATATATGGTAGTAATAATCCAAATTTAGATAGGTTTCCTGACAGGTTTCCTGAACATGCCACATCGGCCATTGGTCAGACAAACAGATAGCCCCGCCCTAATCTTATGTTATAGAGTGCAACTGTTGGATTTCTGAAAGACGTTTCTCCATAGCCTAAATTATTTTTAACAATAACTTAAACCTTTGAAGACAGACCAGTGAGCTACAAGGTTGTTAATCGATTGTATTTGGTTTAGTTGAAGATATCAGCCCACATTATTTAAGGAACAAGTATTCCTGGTAAAAAACTGAGACATTTGGAGAAATGTTTTCACATCTGTGTTGCATGGAATTGTGTAGCCCAAAAAGCATGAAGGACCCAGAAGTAGTGCTGTACAATCTAGCCACCTTTGCTATTATATAGCTTTTACCAGGTTTTATAAGCTTTCTGGGTTGGAACTGAACTCTGTAGCATGGTTGATCTGGGCACCCCTGTGTTATTGCCTGAAAGGACCCTTAGGTTGAATCCCGCAAACAATTTAGACCCAGTCTCCCCAGTGCACACCTTGGTAAAATGGTGCACCACAATCTTCTGATGCTGCATTAAAGGAGTATTTTCTTCATTAGAAAAGATTTAGAGAGAATTAGCATTCCATCACTTGCTCACCAATGGATCCTCTGCAGTGAATGGGTGCCATCAGAATGAGACTCCAAACAGCTGATAAAAACATCACAATAATCCACACCACTTGAGTTCATTGATTCACATTCACATTTGAGTTCATAATCCATAATATTGATTTCTCCACGGAAGAAGTTGTTTTGTCTGAATCAGGAGAGAAATATGCACAAATTAAGCACCATTTACAAGCAAGTAAAAATTTCTAAAAGTTAACAGGGAGAGGACTGGAGAAAGCATTATTATAGAATATTGACAAGTATTTTGACCAGAAACAACTTTTTCATGTCTTAACGAAGGATTTGTTTACTACATGCAGATTTTCACACCACAATATGTTCATTTATGGACAGGTGTGGAGTGGATTACCTGTGGATTATAGTCATGTGTTTATCAGCTGTTTGGACTCTCGTTCTGATGGCACCCATTAACTACATAGGATCCACTGGTGAGCAAGTGATGTAGTGTTAAATTTCTTCAAATATGTTTTGATGAAGAAACAAAATGATCTACATCTTGGATGGCCTTCAGGAGGATACATTTACAGCAGTTGTTTTATTTTTTTGCGTGAACTATTCCTTTAATAGTCTTAATCCAGTTTCATTTTTCCAGCACTATATTTGACCACATAATTAGACACATCTATAAAATTTAGAGCTGTCTGATTTTATACTTAATGCATTGCATGTGCATTTTGAATGTGTTCTCATGTCTTTGACCTGTCTGAGGACATCTCTGTTTTAGCTATAGGATATTAGCTATAGCTAATATTTAGCTATAGGGAGTCCTCTCAAAGGTGACAAAGTTCACAATCTCGTCTGTCCTCACCCAGTTATTTGTCTATTACAGTGTTTGCAAAGCGGTTTTCATCAGCTTTTTGCCCTAGATGCAGCCTGCGGTCTGGTGTGTATGAAACCCAATGCAACACTTGCTCTCTGTTGCTATCCCATTCTCTATTTCTCTCTGTCTGCCTGAGAATGATAGAGATGTTTGGTGTTTGACGTAATCATATTTGACATCTTAGTTTTCTGAGATGAGCGGACATTAATGGAGTTCTATTGCAGTCTCCGCCAATAGAGGTCACTGTAGATGCTGGTGTCTGGCATCCCTTTATTTTCATCTCAAGCTGAGAATCCATGGATGAATGTGATGGGAAACACATTACAATGCATTTTCCAGCACTCCTGCTCAAGGTTTGCCAACATTTTTAACAGTATCTATGGTCTTGCTAAACAGAATTATAACTTGTTTCTCATTAGTTATTCTTACTTACTTTCTCAATAT